>NC_049991.1:11130521-11229175 GCF_000003815.2 Branchiostoma floridae | reverse complement strand
TAGGGGCTGGCTGGAATGAGGGATGGAAGTGAATTTAAGACGACATCAGCAGACGTACATGAGGACACACTAGCCTTCTTCACCGGCCTCTCTGGGAAGCTTGGCAATTTTTTTTTTTGTGGGGGGGTTTCGATTCGCGATTTTTAACCGGGAATATTATGCCGGGAAAGGAATATATGCCGGGAAAGGAATATACACCGGAAAGCTTGTACGGGCTAGGCGAAGTTGGCTTCCCAGTACGCCTGCTGGACTTCGGTATCTATTGCCAAGCTTCCCAGAGAGGCCGGTGAAGGAGGCTAAGGACACACCGACTTGATTTTATTGATGGTATCCACGCGTGCATCAATTTTCGTCATTCAAAACTAAAAGAAATGGAAAGCTAAGCCAGTTTGTTACACGAATTATGTCAGTATTTTACACCATCTTATGAAACTAGCTATAGACAAAGTACCGAAATTCTTACGAAGTTACCTCCTAAACAACAAATGCCATTAAAATGCAGAAGTAAGTTTTCTACGCCATTTTCTGAAACGAGAGAACCTACTTGCTCTCCAGGCATATATTGGGATGAAAGATCCTAATGCTTTCTGAGTGACAACCTGGCTTCTCTGGCAGTCACTTAGTTCACACATGAAGATGAACAGCTGTTACGGGAAAATGGATGGTGTCAACATAGATAAAAGAAATATTGTGTACATGGACATACAATATAGGTGACGCTTCGACTGGCAGCCAAGGCGTTACATCCTCGAGCGCACGCCTATAACGACAATTCCCATGCTAACTCATATTTTTAAAGTATTGAACTAATTGAAGGCAATTCTAGATGTAAGTTGAGACGTCTAGACCTGCTTGAGAAAGTGTTCACAGGCTTTAGACCTATAATGTCTTGCATATCTTTACAAGTCGGAACGGATACCCTATCAGAGCCTAATCTGCAGTACCGCTCTTGACCGCCTCCGGGAAAAGTGGCTAAAATGACCGTGACCGTCAAATTGCCAATTGTCGGTCTTTTCGGAAAAACTTATGGAAAATCACGTAAGGCTCGCAAAGGGGTTTGATTTTTTAGGCTTATTTGACTTATTACCAATAATGCGAACATTTGAAATGAAGAATGACAATATTTCAGCAACAATACAATGGGATGTTAGATCATCATAAACGACACTTTTTTTCTCATCTTACAAATGAACCTAGAAGTGTTCGAGTGTACATCTGTAAATTGTCACGTTAACGTTATGACGTGCCACCACATTCAAATTTCAAACAAGGCATTGAACAAATGCAACGTCTTTTATGGAGTAAGGGACTGTCAGAAAAGCCCGGCCGTCACTCAGAAATGATTACAATCGTTCAACTCAACATCTGCTTGGAGACCTTGGATGGTTCAAAGGGCAGTAGTAGTAAATAAATATGACCATACACCATTGAAGGCGACTTTTGCCTTAGTCAGTATATGTGGTGCTCTTAGTACTTCAGTTTAGCAATCAAAGGTCGTTCTGTTATTTTCATTTTCAGGTTTACAACGTGAGTCCCCAGACAAGTCAACTGCGCAACAACCAATCAACGAAATGATGAACTACGATGAGGCAAGATACAAAAATGATATCGTGATTGTCTACTTACTACATGTACATGTGCCTCTAATGTACCGACTCTGTATGCAGAAGAATTACAGTGAGCCACAGAAATCATTCATAACCATGAGTATCTAAGAACAGGTAATACACGTAGCTATGTACTAGTACTGTAAATGCAGAAACTTTCGCGGTGGTTTAATGTTCACGTTTTTGCGGTGGCCGCTGGCCGCTTCACCGTAAACTTTTTTCCATGGCAGTAAGAGACTACAGTTCATGGTGCTACCGCGAACTTAAAACCACCGCGAAAAGTCCTTTTTCCCGCTACCAAGAATTAAATTGCCGCAAACTTAAATGCATTTACAGTATGTGAATGATACGTTTTGTTAACTTAGAAGACGTGACACGGATCTTACTAATAACCGCCATAAGAGTGGAGGGAAACTGCTGCAGGGAAAGTCGATGATATCCAGACAGTCTAGTCCCCTGTCATCACTTGTAGGTATGTTTAGACTCGTGCAGTCCTGGCTTGTGACAACACATCATACACATGTAGCTTCCGTTTCAAATCTTCAAACGACGTCTATTTGAATTGAACCGTGCTATTTCGGAGGAGGGGAATGGCTTTATTTAACTACTATGTCATCTATTTTCAATATGGTACCGCCTACTACTGGTATTTAGAGCATCTTCGGGGAGAGTTTCTAAGATAAGCCGATCAGTGCGGGGGTCACGCGAGGTCACTCGAATGGCTCTTGAAAAAAAATGTAAATGAAATAATAACGATATTGTGGTAATCAAGTGCAGTAGATCTCAATATAATGCAGACTGCCTTATGAAGAATATTTCAACTTTTAGCTACCTGATTCTGCCTAGGTTGCCTTTAAGAACATTGTTATGCAGTTCTTCAACAACCTCATGAAACAGAAGCTCCGGAGGCATTCTCTCATTCCTCGACATGTTGATTTTAGGGAGAACCAGGGTCGGTCTACCCCTGTCTCACAATATCTGTGCAAAATAGAAGTACGCTTGTATTAAAGCTTGTAATGGCACAGGCGAAGAACTTACTAAGGGGGTCAATGACTCCGAGAAGAAAGGGATATTGTTTTTGAAGCTGACCAAGGCCGATTGAAGGTCATGTGCCATAATGCGGTGGCCAATAAACTTCAATGAACTCCTCCTCATGGCCATCTTATAATGCTATCTTATGTCACCGCAAGATCTGCTTGGAGATTACATGCGCCAAATGTAGTTTGTTTTGCTTCATCTTTCTCCGTTAAGAATATTAAAAACAACGTCGAGGGATGAAGAAAACTACTGTTAGAGTAGAATAAGATGAGTTAGAGTAGAATAAGATGAGACGTTCACTCTGTGGTTGCCTGGTCAGAACTGCGATGGACAGACCTGGGGTCTTGTCCCTTTATTGAACTCTTATCAGTACCATATGTGGGGTGGCCCTGTCATAGGACCACCAGTGGTCATCTTCCTGTTTTCTCACAGTCTTACATCCATATGTGCCTCTAAGATTCTTCCCCCCTTACAACAGGTGTCGCCCTCGACACCTTTAAAGTCATGCGTAAAACGTTACGTTACAATACAATTATTACAAGTTTAAAATATAGAGGTCAAATGTAAACAGATGAGGTAGCATATAGATCATAATCTGGTACGGGTGTGACAAGTAATTAGCTTCTTCCTGGCAATGATGTTTCACAGACGGACTGCTGCTGTGATAATGGACTCATAATGGGCCTTGGCTGTTACAGGCGCCAGTACTTCAATCGCACAAACATAGAAACAACAAACAAGCAAAAACAATTGGCTTCATACTGGCACAGCGGCCAAGAAACAAAAATACACATGTACTCCCTAGCAGTACTCAGTCTTCCGGGCAGTCACACAGCTACAGTGCGCACGTGGCCGGGCATACAGACATGAGAATAGTCGTCCCGTAGGCTTAACTATTTACTAAGGCAAGCATCGTACAACAGATGGATCTTCCGAGGAGAGACGTCCCGCAGGCATCGGCTCTCCATAGGCAAGCATCACACAGTCAACACACAAAATACAGCACAACATAAGTTCAGGAGGCGCAAGACGTTACCCGTAGGCGTACGGTCAAGGCATAGAGAACGCTACTAGCTAACTTAGAACATATACAATACATTTGTGCGACCGTACCTTGCTAGAATTAAACCACAAGAGTTCGATGGTCTTTGCAGTTCAGTGGTATTACAGGGTCAAGTAGAAGTACTTTTAAACAGATCGATCGTTCGAGTCACCGCTGAGTTCAGTTCACGCCGGCGTTTTTACTTGGAAGTTCGAGGTTAACGTTGTGTCACGGGGCAGCTTTGGTCGAGACGGGCAGCGACGGGTCCTTGGTGTGAAGCTACGGGGCCGGGTCGGGCAGACGGCGGCGTGGTCTGCAGGACAGCGCTGACACGTGGCCGGCTGCGGACGGCTTCGGGATGGCGTCTTTTCGGTCTGCAGCGACGACGAGCGGAGGCGGCACGATGGAAGATGAGGTCTGGCGGCAGGCTGGGTAAGAGAACGGCATGGAAACACATCGGACGGCTGGGTCTGTAGTCTACGTCCACGGCGGTAGCAGGCAGGCTGGCTAAACGGACGGCGTGGTGGCACGTCGGGGCGAGGTCGGTCGGCGACGTGGCACAGTGGCGGGTCGGGCATCATAGCACGGGCGGCGTTCGCTCGGGCGGCTGGTGGTCTCGGTCCCCGGGCGAGTCGGGCGGCATGGTAGCGGGCCGCGGATGGCGTTAGGACGGCCGGGTCCGGCCGCTCGAAAGCGGCAACCCAGAAGCTGCCACCAGTGTTAGAGTAGAATAAGATGAGACGTTCACTCTGTGGTTGCCTGGTCAGAACTGCGATGGACAGACCTGGGGTCTTGTCCCTTTATTGAACTCTTATCAGTACCATATGTGGGGTGGCCCTGTCATAGGACCACCAGTGGTCATCTTCCTGTTTTCTCACAGTCTTACATCCATATGTGCCTCTAAGACTACTACCTTTCAAAATAGGAGAGTGAGTGAAATTGTACACTATTCTGTCAGTGTTTGATATTGAAAAAATATGCATGGTAATCATAATTTAGGCGTCTCTCGGTAGCAAGAAAATGATCATATAACCCCCCCCCCCAATTATTGATTAGGTGATGCACTTTAACAACCAGCTAAAATCAACATCATCTCTCAAGATAAAAAGGTTACAACTGACAAAGACGAATAAGATAACAATAACAACAACGAGCAATTCACAGCAAGTAGTCCAACATGGCATATGAAGTTGTAGATTGAAGGGTTCTTAAGGGTTTAGCGGGTAATTCTTTCTGTTACAAAACGTTTGGTGTCTACGATATAAGTTTGGTTAAGGTTTGAAATTCTGCTGTTTGTTTCATAAGACACAATCATAATAACGTAGATTGACGGGTTCACTGTAGGTCAAGTCGAGGTCAATAACCTGTAAGTCTTGACCTACATATAGAGTCAACCTAAGGAGCAACAATAGACGGATCCTTCTCGTCCATCAGTGCAGGTTCTATTTATAGCCTTCAACCTGACAGAATTGCGCGAGATTTATAAGCCAAAGTAGTCCAGGCGTAGTACTCCGAACAGAGGATAGAAACAACCTGTCGCTGTTAGGGGGAGACGAGTTGGGACACAATAAGTTGGGAAGTGGCAGTCATGATGGTAAAGAAGCAAAGTGAAGAGACATATGTTCACATGGTGGATAACTCTTAAGATCTTTCAGTACCATGATGACACCTTAGTATTTTACACAGTAGCAAGGGCACGTCAACGACAACGTTGCACTACAGCAAACCCAAATATCAGCTATTTTTGACGTGTACTTTTTCCAATTTCAGAGGATGCACGTAAAGCAAATTCTAACGGCAGTTGGGAGAGTACTACTGGATGAAAAAGGGAAGAATTTGGCCAAATAGAATTTCAGTCTTTTGCAGTCTATCCAGTTATCCACCAGCCGGTCAGTTCACTCCTAGGCCAATTAACTCCTTCTAGACTTTTATTCCAAACTTGGCCAAAGTCCCATATTACTATTCGGCCAGGCCGGAGTCTGGTAGAGTCTACGTAAGAACGGTTTCTACACGATCCTACACGTGTCCGTGTGTCACGTGCCAGCCCCACATTATGGCTACATACCAGGAAGTGATATTCCACACGAGAGGGTGTCTCTCCGCCTGCCCCAGACGTGTTTGTGTCGTGTTTCTGTAAGACTCATGGAAATCTACCCAGGCACCTTTGCTCACTTGAATCCACTTAAAATGCCGACATGTCCCTCAAGATGCGCCCATGTGCGATAAGGAGTACCGAGAGTGACCCGGGAATGATCATTTGGACATTCCATCACCAGGGGTACTGGTGGATACATGGACTACACGTGCACGCTGAGTCGCTAACCACGCTAGAAACTGAGAGTGAGACATGGGCACAATAGATGGACGATAGACCTTGGACGATGAAGAGATGTCTTTGACGCGTTCTTATCTCTACTCCAATACATTCTCACGGGCAAATCACAGTGCCATTTCTTCTATTTCTACACGTACATTGATGTGTGACACGTACGATAAAACATTATTCCTGGAAAAATTGCTGATTGTTTTTTTCTCATGTTTTTTTCTCAAAATTTTTTTTTCAAATACTTTAATCATTACGTATTCATTTGTGACTAAATTGAAACATCAGTTTGACTTTGTGATATAATCATGCGGCTATAACAACCTGTATCACAAGAATAAACACGTGTGTGCTTCCTGTGGTGACACGTTTGACCCGACGACTTGGTGTCACTATGTTTTTGATTGACAGGTCACCTATATGCAGAAGGACAATCGTGACCTGATTATATCATATGTTACGTGTTTGGGCGACCAAGCTAAAAATATGGCAATGCCGTCACCCAGCCATTTGCATCCACGTCCATCCATCATCTTCCAGTGTACACAAGGTCTGGCCCGAAGACCAGTGGTTCTCTAGTCTGTCCTGGAGCGTCGACGCCAGTCATTAGAGCCTACATCAGGACCTGACGATTCTGACAGACATTGCATGCAGCAGCGTGGCGTTCTCATCTGACCCAAGGCACTTTCCGGGCGTCCGAACGGTGGCGCCTAACCGCCTTGTCTCCTCAAGAATTTTGCTGGGCCGACAGAGATTCTTTTTGAAGGGTCCCCTCGCCACGTTTGCACATGTTGCTCTTGGCAAGAGTGCTGGAGCCGCTCCAATTCACCAGCGGATAACATATCTGGCCGGCGCTGACGCCACGCCGGAAGGTGCCGAGCGCTAATGAAGTATTTGCCCTCGCCAAGACAAAGACGTTTATAACGAGGTCACAGGGAGACCTGTCAGCACGTTAAGTCGCTCACCAGACTTGACTCTAGTTCTAGCTTCAAGTGCGCTCTCCCCTTACACGAGAAACCCATAACGGCATAACGGGTAACCGAGCTCAAGCTCAGAGTAGGTTCCTGCAGGTCGTCATACCACAGGTGTGATGAGGTCGCACAGGTTCCCAACTCTTACACGGTCGGGGGTTATCATTGATGGAGTGTAGGAGAACTGGGACATGCGGGGTCAGGAGGGAATGCCCTCGATTGGCACGTCTATACAAAAGTACATTCCAAAACGCCAAGTTGAACGCATTCCCAGTGGGTTAAAACCACATTCGTAAATCGCAGTGATGCTTCATTTCCAACTCCCCACTGAGGGCGATGAACTTCTCGCATATTCGTCATTGTGGCATCGATCATTCATAGATATCGAAAAACATTTAAAAAATATTAAAGAACCCCTCCAATGACACGGGGATTGATGATCAGATGATCTGGGATATGAATGATCGGGCGCTGTGGACATTTGTTGTGGAAGGATTCACCACGTCCCCATGGTCGACAGATGATGATGATGACGAAACTTTAGATTCATTTTATTAGGAACATAAATTCATCGTGATAGCTTCCAGCGGTGGGGAACATGGCCTGCCAACCTGCACGTCATGTATCTCAGGGCGTCAATAATGGGCCACATTTACGGTATTGCAACACGGAGTTTGCAATTTAAAGACCTTCAAACAGTCTTTCGTGTCAATCAAGATTCCATGCGTAACTTGGAAACATTGGCTCTTTTCCCCAAATGACTATTTATACTGTCTTGTCCGTTGAGGATTCCAATACTTAGGGGATCCGTATTGTCTTTATTGTTTAGGCCCATAATATGAGCTTCATGTCTCACTAGATAAGGAAGAAACATCATAGGTTGCACTCCTTGGCGCATTTGATTTTGAAGGAATTTGGTGCCTATCTAAAAGATGTGTTGTGTCCATACCGTTTATTTGTTGGCCCTCAATCAGCAGTGATTAACACGGTCCGAATTAATTGGAGTTGATGTGTTTTGAGATAAACTTAGAAGGACCTGTCAAATATCGTGCCGTTATAAGTGGAACTGTGCGCTGTTTATACTGGATGTTTACGTACCCAAGGCCGTAGGAAAGTTCTCTGTCTCGTAAACACGTCCCTTTAACGCAAATTGGAGCCAAAGTTTTATTTGGCTTCCATGAAGGCACGTATTAAGTGTTTTCTCCATTTGGCGTCTCAGTTCTGGGCACATGGGCGTCAAGTCGTAACTGTTGTAATTGAGTTCAGTTTCTCCTGCCGTATTCCGTTTTGGTGGGATAGCTGAAGGCCTGGGACTTGCCACGTGACTGCTGAGGTGTGCTAATAGGACTGCGTGTTAAGGCGTGGTGTAGCAGAAGCGTCCCGCCCCCACCATTCACCTGCCGACGTAAGCTAGGCTAGTGCCCCCTGCCTGCCCCAGGCCCGGATCGGCGTCACTTGTCGGCCCCGCTGACATAAAATCCTGTCATTAAATTCCGCCCATTTCTCGCGGGCTAATCTACTGTGGCCGAGGTAAACACGGTCCTGAGCCGTCCCTGTGGTAGCACCAAGTCGGAGTCGTTCCGAGGGCCCTGGGGGAGGGGGTCCGGTCGGCGGAATTCCAGCCTTTGATATAGCGATATCGGGTTTATCTGGTTGAAGTGGTCGCTCGCGCGTTCCAGGGGGTGGTGTATATAAAGCGCGCGTGCCACCACTTGATCGGAGGCTCCGTGCAAGTAGCCAGGGTCCGAGCGCCTTCAGGCATCGATCACACCCCTCCAGCACAGAGGACTGCGCAGCCTCTGCATCTGCATCGAGCCGGTTGGGCGCAGCGCTGGAGAGGACGACTCCGCGGTGCAAAATGAAAGGGCTGCCGAAGTTGGCAACGCTCCTGGTCGGCCTGCTGCTGACGGGGTTGGGGACTGCCGTACAGTCCGACTTTGAAGGTCAGTATTCGGCAATTTCTACCCTCCGAACACAACTTTGACTGGACCATACCTTCTTTATCATGATGCAGAATTATATAAGCCTTAAACTAGATATCTTCGTGACGTTATCGAATCCCGGGCGAAACCCGTTTTCCCTCTCTCAGGCATAGAGCCGGATTGTTGAACATTGTAAGAATTTATTTTGTCAATTCCTGCCATGACTGGAGTGAATGCCGCATCAACGAATGGTATGAGGTAGATATGGACTGGATCTGTGTCACAGGGGTCAGCTTGTTGGCAAACGTGCAGCGTGGGGCTGTGACGAACCCCTGCAGCTGGGACGACACGCCGCTCCAACCGTCTTTAGGCACCTGTAAAACATCCTACAAGTAACACACACATCTTCGGGAACACTGTTGGACCTTGGCGAGATTCGTTGGTGCAAAGTTGAGAAAGTTGTGTCCGCCTGTCCTGAGTTCTGTTTGTCAACATGAAAGTCGATGGAATGGCTCTTAGGTCGCTTTCGTTATTCGTAACATCTTTTGGCAGAAAAACTGCATTTGTGTGCCAAACAAATTGCAAACTTATCAAAATGATAGCCAAGGAAAGTCGCACGGACTGGCCTCTCTTATTCGTTATCGCAAGAACCCTAAGTTCCTTTAAGCAAGAGTGCCAGGAGCATTGAAAGCTGACCAATGGTAATGACAATTGGTTGCGCTTAAATCACATACTCTTCATCCGTTGTGATGTTCTCCGAGGAAGACAGGACAATGAGTAAGCCGCTTAGTAACGTTGCACCACTCAAATGCACAGCTCATTAGTTTACAGCGCGAGAAAAGTGCCATTAAGTGTGTTCTACCTGATCTCGCCAAATCTTTGTGGTTTTCTTGCACTTAGCTGCTGGCACAGGGTACACTGGCAACCACCTCACAACAACTTAACAAAGTCAACACCACACAACCGCCGCTATTAGAACGGTACGGTCGTATTCTTGAAGGCTGAAGGCCGAAAATGAGTCTATTATCGGGTTTGTGGTTTGGCCAGCGGTAGCTACCTCGGTTCTACCATGTATTGAAGGTCAGCTGGGAAAGTAGGATTGAAGCTCGTCGGTTTTGGCACAAGAGATTGGCTGAGCCGTACGCAGCTGCGCAAGGATACTATCTTCCGTCTTCAATACAGTACTGTATATCAAAGTCAGGTTCAAACCACAATGGCACTGGAAAAGGTGATATAATTTTCACCGGAATGGATCACAAATGCACTCATACTACGTGCTGGCTGTTACAGAAAGCGAATCCGAAAAGCGTAATAAAGTAGGTGCCGGCTGTGTCGTCGAACCAACGCTTGTCGGGTACATATACAGAGGCTTGGGTATACATGTCATGGTTACTTCTCTTGCTAGCAAGACTAATTAATAAACCGATACTGGTGCAAGTCATATCTGAGAATAATCAATAACTTATCCCCATGATATCTACATAACCAAGGAGGTTAATATAACGTGAAACTTCTGAATTCAGAGCACGCACGACAGTCCTGTCAGTCAAAGTGGCCAAGCATAACACCTCAGGTATTTTGCTTTTGTTGAACCAGTTCTGGGGCACCTATCAGTCCTGATGTACAGTTGGCACGAATATGGTACTTTGTCTGTTTGAAGGGACCAAGAGTTGCGCAATGACTCGGTCGTAACGGGTAGAACATTGGTAAGATGCTTGAGAGACCCCCCGCCGGTGTCCTGACACGCGGGCAGCAGGGAAGCATTGCTGCCGGGGACATTCCGCCCATGGTTACGGCTAAACATCAAACAAGTCTAAATCATTACACTGGTTAAACAAACGTTTCTGGAGTTTTTAACATGTCAATGACAAGAAGGACTACTGATTTAGAAAGCTGACAGTTTGTGGGGAACATCTGTTTCACCCTTGGCACGTGATTTGGAGGGGTGGGCACTAAACTTGATCCCACATCCTTGCCCCTGCCCGACCCCGCAATGCGCCACACCGAATCAATAGAGACGGTCTTCAAACGAAGCATCGTCCAAAAGGGGGGCGTGCCGGGAATAAAACTCAGTGAAAACGCAGAAACGACCCATTGTTACCTGGGCAGGTAGTCCTAATGGGGCAATCCAAAGTTTTCACATAAATGGCACATCAGGTCTTCGACAGGAAATGAAGGACACTCATGCGACAGTCGTGAATGTGTCATGCAGATGTTTTGCAAATGAAGATGGAGCCTTTAGTGTCTGCAGTCCCATGCGAAAATACGTCTTACGACTGCCTTGCAATTGACATCGACGTGACGTTGTAGAAATCATAGACTTTTTTGCATAACTACCAAGCATCACAACACTATCTGCCGTGTGCCATGATGTACATCGTACGGAACTCTGACCCATTTCAGATATTATAACTGTCCTCAGGACGCTCGGTTGGACAGAGCTCGGGCAGCATTGACCTATATTTCCACGACAGTCGCATAGAACATATCTCAACACAATCTACGTAGATAAAGGTATATCTTTATCCGACATAAATCAATTGGGTTGTAGCCACAAAAACGTAGATTGCGTAAGAGTTTCTTAAAGTTTATTTAACTTTGTCATTCAGCATCTATTTTCAACCAGACGTTTGGAGTGGGTCCCGGAAACATTCTGTGTACGGTGCCAACTCCGTACGCATGTGATTTACTCCTCAGCGTCGATAAGACGTCTGGGTGCCGTCTGGGCCGCACAGCAGCGACAGATAAGGATGCGGTCTAAACTTGACAAATCTGGCCCACCGTTCTATGGAGGATAGACAGGGTGTCGCCGCGACGTCCTTGGCACCGACTAAAAATATTCATCTTAAGACCTTCAGTCTCTCTAATTGATCCTTCATCTAACGTGTCAGAGCAGACCCCCATTTATCTGTTGTAGTCACGAACCTTTGATCACCGCGATTGTTTAGACTTGCAGGCTTTCCAGTCAATCGCCCTTTTATAAAAGATATTTATTTTTGTTGTCATGTTCCCTGAAACTTTACTACATAATCGACAAAGTTAAAGTCGGGACAAGGCCAGCTGTAGGGGCCAGACACACCGACGCCACCATGCGGACGGTGCAGGTCAGGACCTGATGCAGCAGAGGCGACCGACTCTCCAAGCAGAGGTTGAGTCGCGGAGATATAGTAGTAGTATAAGTAGTATAAGTAGTATAAATTTCCCGACTACTACCATATCACCGCGACTCAACCTCTGAGAACTGCTTGGAGAATAGGGGCGACCAGAGATGTCCAACCATCGTCTTCAAGCAGATGCATGAAGGCGTATCCAGTGGAAATAAGTGCCACTATACTAAGAAAGGCGTACACCATACCCCGAACAGATGCACGACACAAGACATACATCTATGTAAAGATGAGTCGACCACTATGACTCACCGGCCAGTACAGCTTGCCAACTTGTCTCAAAACATGCACCAAACACACAGTTTACTCAGTCATAGTTTTCGTCAGTGTCACAGGTGGCGGGCGGGGTAAGGCAGGCGACACGACAAGTAAGAGTAATTGTTGGACTTAAAATAGCCAAAGTCAACTAAACATTAACGGAAGATAGACAGTGGTTTATTTGAATGGGAGATATCGGTGCTTGGTGCCAACAAGCTCAGGAGCGAAAGTTTACATGGCAAGCGCGAGGTCTTTTAGAAAAAGCATAAAGCTACAAAATTAAATTCTTAACTATTCCTCCCTCTGCAGATTTTCTGATGGTGGTTGAGGCGGAGAGCCGAGGAAGAGGGGGCCGGCCCACGATGCCTGGTGCCCGACTGAAGACACGTATGCATACGGAAGGCATGCGCCAGGGGCCCGGCTGGGACGACGAAGACAGCGACGCGGAAACAAGCGGAGATGACGTCGACGCCGATCGGCCGCAGTCGCGAGCGACCGGCCGCAGTCGCAACCCAGTCTTCCGCCGAGGAGACCAGCCTGCCCGGCGGTTCAGCTGCTGCGACTTCGGACGGCTCGCCGGGAGCGGAGGGTACCACTGCAACCCCGACTTCTACAAGCCGCAGATATGGTTCCGTCTCCGAAACCAGTTTGAGATGAAGCAGAGGATGATGGGAAAGCGGGGCAGCTTCCCGCTGATCTCCCAGTTCAGAAAGTGTATGAACGGGAAGAGGATGGCCAAGAACGCCTTCCACAAGTGCTGTAAGGATACCCACATGGAGGCTATGCTGGCCCAAAAGCACAAGATTCATTGGTACATCTGATGACGGGAAGGAATGTATCAATGTCGTCCGATCTAAGGACATGGAGACGGTCATGTTTAAACACAGTGAAAGACGTACGTGTGGTCGAACTGAATAGAGGGCAACAAAGAACATGTCGGACACGGCAAACCAAATGGACTTTTGGAATGGGCTCGTGTCAACAGCGAATCAAACAATGGAGAACATTTCGGAAGACTTCTTTAGGGCTATTTGAGCGTCACTATGTGTATAGAAAATGGCAGATTGACTGAAAAACTCGCTGCATCGAATAAAAAAATCAAGCAAATAGTAAGATCGTAGTTCGGAATGAACGGGCATTGCTTGGACAAGAAAAGAAATAGTCTGATACAGACATATAATGTCGCCTGTACATCTATAAACGGTGTCAAAGGATATCTATTTTTTTAGTTCCAGAAGTTTATGAACAGTATACTGTATAGAGCTTCGTGGAAAGAGCTTTGACAAATTTGAGACGGGTATGTTTACGTAGGGAGCTCAGGATAAACGTGTGCAACCTAAATACTAACATTCCTACCAGTTAGAACTCATCTCACTAATGTTCTCTCAAACTCCGAACTGAGTAAGTCTACAGCTGTTTCAGTTGGGGAGGAGGACATGTAGAGGATTGAAGTCAAGCTATTGTGACTTTTGTGAATGAAAAATTACATATTATATATTATATTCTGGATCTTACGTTTGGTATGGACTTTTTTGTCCAGACTGCCTGAATAGCAGGGAATGCCCGAAAAGCTGCGCAGGTCTCCCAGTGTTCTCTGTAGCTAGCTAAACCTACAGTCCTTCCCATTTGAGGGAGCTGAGGTTCTGTGTTGCTCTGGTGGATACATGGTGGTAACGTGTTTGTGTTCTCAGGGAGGTTTGCCCAGGCATTCCAACCTTTCTGTCATACGATACTCTTGCAAGGTTTGTTGTTGTTGTTGTTGATGACGCGTGAAGCTGGCTCCGAGGCACTGGAATTGATTGTCCGTAAAGCGACTGACCGAGTTAAGAATGGGAAGTTATTGTTTAAATACTGTTGTAAATACAGATTGGAGAGACCACGTTGTGCCACAGAATATGCTAAAAACGAATGTTTTTTCTGACTTTCAACACAAATGTACAAATCTTCACGACGAGAAGTACTTTGATGGCATTTGGCATAGTTCTGTGTAAAACTGGGTCGGCAAAGGAGTAAGTAGCTCAGGCATACCAAGACGTGAACGACACTTGTGCCCGTCTTATGTATATTGATTCTTATCACTCTATTTAGGTTTCCGCGAAAAGTTGATCATGGGGAGCCTATGTTCGTTAAGTTCTTTTTGTTATCATTGAAATGTATAGCATCTGTTATAAATGTTGTTATAAGATTAAGAAGACGCTTGGTATCTTTGCTCGTTGTAGCGACTCATGTGTGCGGTGAATTGTTAGAGACAAGAAACCGACAAGTGAGGAGGGAAACTGTCGGGTAATATATATTTGACTGCTTGTAGATAAGGAATTCTCGTATCTGTTATGCTTGGATGGGTGAAAAAAAAAATCCCCACATGAGCAGAAAATTGATCAGTGAAAAGTATGATGTACTGAAAGGGCTGTTTAATAAAACTGACATCCGAATGCATACTCTAGTAAATCATTGGTAATTGTGAAACTGTGGTACACACACATTTACGTATTATCACTAGATTATCACTAATCTATGAGTGTTTCAAGTTTAACTACTAGCCTACATTACATTGCACCCGGTCTTGCAATATGTGACAAAATGTCTCTCTGTGCACACTGATGTGCACACTCGCTACCTCACTTAAACCCCTGAAGTGAACCCTCCGTATATACACCTTGTAGGTGTCCTCTGGGGTGTATCCTCCGTATCTAGACCTTCATCTCTGGGCAAACAGTCCGGATCCTTCACCTTTGGGGTGTACCCTCCGAATCTAGCTGTATCCTAGGTGTACTCTATATTTACACCTAGGTTTATTCCGATGTCTACGTTTCAAGGCTTGTAGGTGCACCATCCACCTCTGGAGTGTAAACCTCTATACTTACATCTTGTAGGTGTACCATCCACCTCTGGAGTGTAAAGCTCAATATTTTAACACCTTGGAAGTGTACCATGCACCTCTGGAGTGTAAACCTCTATATTTTCATCTTGTAGGTTTGGAGTGTACCTCTGGAGTGTAAACCTCCGGAGCTCCATATCTACATATGTATAGCCTGGTATCCAGCCGTATTGTAGCTCCCGAATCTCTTCTGTCCACTCCGCTTTGCGGATACCATACTACATTATGTAGTTGTGCCATCCACCTCCGGAGTATAAACGTCCATATCCACATTATGTAGGTGTACCGTCCACCTCCTCCACCTCTGAGCGAATATACATCATAATTTACATTGCAGGTGCATCCTCTGCCTCCGGGGTGAACACTCATGATGTGCGCGCGGAAAGGTTAAACGCACGAACACGTGCCTAGCCCTGCAGTTGGATATGATCACACCGATAAGGCTTTCGTAGGCATCCATCTATGCTGGTATTTACACAGTAGATGGGCAAGAACAAAGGGAAGCAAAGAGTCACCTCTTCTCGCGATCCTCGCGCCACGCCTGCGAACAAAGGCGGCCATTGTGGCGAGGGTAGCGGTAGAGGTGAAGTGAATGGGGAAGACGACGTCGCCGCCGCGACCCGCTGGCGACGCCACACAAACACCGGCGCACCGCTGTCAGCGGCCGGCGGATTTACCGCCTGGTTAGAGCAACACACACGGCTTAGCGTGGTACGGGCCCATTATTGGGGAAAAGAGTGTTCAATTTCATAAACGGACTTGTGGACACAACTAAAAAGGAAGCACACACCTGTCACGGCAAATCTAGGGGGCCTGTGGGCGCACAAGTTTGGACATGGCCACTGCTGAGGACAGGGTCTTCATGACAGCACAGTTATGCGTAAGACCGTCGACGTCCATGGGAAGGACGTCCATGGAAAGGATTTGGCAGTAAATTGACTGGTTGATACTATGCTTTGTAGGGATAGGTAATAAATTCGACTTCGAAGGCGCTAACTTGAATCATTTGTGCTTTTTGCCTAATACTAAATAAATTATATGATAATAAAAAAAATGGAATCACGAATGACATAGTCGCGGCTGTTAATGGAAGGCCGTTCACTATCCTAAAACCAATGGAACAGTCCTAAGACGATCATATACAGTGCATGTATAAACAGTGTCTTGAACTTCCGTCAATCTACCGCCCCTCTGAGAGCCTGGAACCACACATGGCCAGTGGTCGCCATGTAGTGATGACTCGCATGTGTTTTTGCAACATTATTCTTGCCAACTCTGCCAGGTTAGAGACCTCGTGCTCACTAAGGTATCGGAACCAATATATAACAGTTCGGTGCAAAATTTGGATCCCCCCTAAAAACGTCTTGGTTCTCACGATGCCATAGTAATAGAAACTTTTCCATAATTCACCGCCCAATGAAGGTTCCTAGCAGTTGAAACTTTTCTTCTAAGAACTGTTTCCCATTACAAAATCTACATACGGGGGACATTTCCTTGACTCTTTTGGCAGAGACGGCACATTGTCATTGAACTGTCAACCGACCTCAGGATGCTAGTAAAGAAAGAGCTCGTAACTGGTACCGGCCAAACTGAATTCGCCACCCGCCAAACAGGTAGAATAATCAATTGGAAGGGATACTTGAAGCAGTTCTATATACACGTAACGTTTGCAAGGTCGTTTGCAAGGTCGCAAGACAAATTAAGCAAAGGAAAGAATCGGACAGTGAGCTGGAGTACTAATTTGAAAAGTTTGACATCAAACTGACCCTGATGACGTCAATGTTTGAACTTTGGAGAAGTTCCATTATTTCCAACGATGATGTGTTGCTGTTCATAATTAGACTTGAAACATCCGCCGATTGAAGACCACTCCAGTGTTTACCACAGGTGTTCTTATGTAAGAGTCCGCAACGTGTGTCTCAAGGCCAAGTCGCACGTTAATGGGTCTTTTTTCAGTGACCACAATCTATCACTTCTTCAAGGTAACGTTAGAGGTCAGGGCTGGTCAAGGTGGTCAAGGCTAGTATTGATTTCGTCAGCTGGATTTGATTCTCCTTCAACAAGCTCCTAACTTTACAACCGGACACCCTTCAGGATAACAGATCCCGTGTGACACGTGGCTGCCACGCTAGATGCGCTCTCCTGTCAGTCTTCCTTAGCAGAGAAGAAATACAATACACGAGGCATTCTACTATAGGACTACCGGGGAAATGCAAGGTCCGCATTAACGTGGACGGAGCCTAGTCCTACTCTAGTGCTAAGAAAATAATGATAGCTAGCCAGGCATATGTACAATAGGGCTAGTTCCATCCGGCTGTATAGGACGTGCTCCCAACATACTATATGAGGCGTATCGTTTTCAGATGAAAATATTTAGGGGTATCGGCCGCTCGTTGACATGACGCTGCACGACAAGCAATTAAGCAGGTTGCAGAGGAAGTGTGGACTCGTACCTTCTGTTTGTTTAGTGTTCCTTATCTGAAACACGAGCCTGGGTACGAGAAGAACATCGCTCGGCCATCAGACTCTATGGGCCAAACAATGGCGCCATTGGCTGGCGGCGCTCCAGTGCCCCGGGCACGTGCCATCACTCATCTAAAGTAAACGTTTAACTGCTTTGCAGAGGATCAGATCTGGTAGATAGGACACTCCTTGACGGTACACTGCGGTTCGGTTCCTGTTTACTCTAGTGTTCTACTTACCTTCGTTTACAGGTCAGACAAGGGTCATAGACCAATCGGTAGGCGTGCTCGTGAAGTAGAAATTTTGACGAGGAAATGATCAGACACTGTCCCTTCTGTTATCTCAATCAAATATGTAAATCATTAAGTTATTAGTTGCGTCCATCCTTAGACCTCAATGTGGCGAAATGGGATACAATAAAATCGAACGGCAACAGGTGTGGGGAAATAGATGGGTTAACTCAAGACTGCACAAGGAGACCAGGGACATTACCTGCAAGGTGTATACAAGAGACCACTCTGTTGCAAACTCCTGGGCCCATGTAACCCCTGAACATGCAGGGTCGCAAATCAAAATAACTACGCGACGAGTGGGAAACTAGTGTTAGGCGGGTGAACACCGAATTCGCGATCGTTAATAGCTGTTTGTTGTATATTGGTGTAGGTCTGTGAAGCGACAAATATCAAAGGACAAGGCGAACTGATGCCATGCAACACAAAGATTTTTCATGAACAACATGGCAAATGTCACAACATCTGACATTTTACTCAGACTTTTACTTAACTCCTCCTTGTTGGTCGTTTGGTACACTTCAAACAGGACAGCTTTTAAGGCCAATCACTGCCGTTGTGATTTGAGGCAATTGACCACGGTTACAAGTAACACGTTCCAAACGAGCTCTTTTGCAGGTCCCAATTTGGACCACAAAATGTGAGTCTTTCATCACAATATCCCTTTTGTGAGTAAAGGAGATTAAGTATTTTAAGCTGTTCGGCTTGGCTGCCCAGTTTGTTATGTGTTATAGTTAGTGGCGCCAAGGTCTTGCGGCTACGCCAACACGATGCTGACATACGATGCTGGTCTTGACGGCTAAATCCAGCGCGTGGAACCTTAACTCAGGGAGAGTTCATGTTTATCATAGGATGTACACTTTCTCAGACTGATGGATTCATGCTCACGTAACTGTTCCTGACCTCTAGCTACTGCTAGACTTACCTTTCAAGGTTAAAGTTTAGGACATTTCAATGCGGTGGCAGATACCGAGTATTGCGGCACGGTATGAACGTTTTACTCGCCAAAGATGTGCCCTTGGCCTCTTGTCCGAATTTAGCATCTCTCTGTCAGCTTGATGCTGTTTCAGGAGTCTGACGTAGCTTTGCTGACTTGGGGCAACCGTCAGGGTACAATGTTCGACTCTCCGGATCTACTACCGACAGGTTACAATAGAATCCGGACCATTTTGGCAGTCGAATGGTTCTTTGGCTTTTTCAAGCTAGAAAGTTTAAACACACAGGTGTACCTCAGCGTGTTACTGCTCTCTCGTTGTAATAGAAAATGAAGGACATTCAGGTCTCAGTCAGGGTCGGGTTAGGTTTTCTCTGACAAAGAAACACAACCCATAATATCGGCCCTGAACAATCGCTGTGTGTAAAATGGGTGACCCAGGAGGCGTCGTCCCGATGGCTATCGAACAGTCATCACTCAGACAAGCTCCAGAAACACCTGTAGTGGACAGTCGGCTTCCGTCCTATTGTTGGCCCGGAGGTGATACCGGTACTTGGCCCGGCTGGAGCACCGCATGGCGCCCGCAGTGCGTGTTGATGGTCACCAAAGCACCGCAGCGGAGTGCCCAGACCGGCAGTGATCTATACTTTTGTGGCCATTTATCAATGCTGATGTACAATGCATTACTTTTATCCTATCTTAGTTGGCATTACAGCAGTAAGTGACACCTCTTAGGTAACCCTAGCACAACAACAATCCACCAGTGGTTGTCTGCTAGCTGTGGTGTGGACCCCTTGTTGCATCCCGTCCCATGATGCATCACGCGGAACACAACTTCAGGAACTTTTGGTCAAGAAGATTGAAACTAGTATCTTCCCTCTCCAGCGAAAATTACAAGATAGGGCTCTGTCATAACGATCTGTATAGAGGATCTAGAAATACGTGCATACTACCATGACGTCGCAAGTCTACCACTGTCGGTAAAATAACCGTTGAGACCCGCTTTCTGATTTTCAGCTCTATAGTGGTCTGAGTTCGTTCCTTCCTTCAGACCGTTGTAGTGCCTATTGGCATATAAAACAGCAAGTTCCTCGCTGTTTCTGAAGCAGGGTTGCCACCCGTTTCAATTTTAACGTGCTAGAGGCACATCCTCGAACACAGATTCCCCAGGACTGAACAGGAGTCTGGGTAAAGAGTTGCAAATGACTTTTTCAACTGGAGGCTGCTACTCAGAGCCAACCAATGTGAATCCCACTGCACTGAGCTGGCCCCATGTACTGAGGGCAGAGCGCCCGCTACTCCTTACCGGGGTCACTTTATTAATGTTTTCCTATCTTAGCACAGTGGGCGGAGCTGATGTTACAAGATCAACTGTTCTGTCAAAGCTGAAAACTGAAGCTACTACCAGCCTCACCGCAATGGGTAACTTCTTACACACAGGGTCATGTGGGTCAAGTCCCCCATGTCTATAGCGTTGACCTTCGCAAAATGTCAAGGTGAAATGCATGGAGAATGTGTGTCCTACCTGTGTATCTTGACTAAGCCAGTGAGAAAAAGACCAGAGATTGGCAAAATCAATAAGGGTGGAATTCGTGCATCTGTTGGTCAGCATACAATACCTTTTTGAAGCCTAAAAAAATAAAAAATAAATTGAGCGTTTCTGAATATTTTGTGCTAAGAACAGGTAGTCATATCAACTACCCTGTGTTGAAATGAGGGTTAGACAATTGTGGTAGAAAATTCCCAATGTTGGAGGCACCTGGAACAGCTCAGCCCCAGTTGGACCAAGGAGCTTTCATCAACAAGAGAGAGCATCAGCATGAAAGCTCCTTGGTTGGACAAAGCCAGGCTTCCCCTTCAGGTTTAACTTTGTAGACTTGCTGACACAGTTTCTGAGGGGATCTTCCTCATCACTGGTTAAAGAGGCACATTCCGCTATGATTACCCGCACCATGTACAACAGTGGGATCAAACTGGAGCTTACACCAAACACTGCTCTGAGCTGGCACAGCAGAGTAAACATACATCACCACAAGCATGGGTCTGACAGACGTCTGGTAAAGCTTATCAGAAAACCACATATCACTACTGCCAAAACCAGGACAGGTCTGAGATGGTTGGATGGAAGGAGAAAAGTTGGCTGCAATCAACTGGCTCAGAGGGACATTTTCAGTTCAGCAGGCAATACAAGATGTAAAACTGCATCTTTAGATCTCTAGCAAAAAGGGACTGGTAATATGTCAACCACCTTAGGGAAACTTCTAATTATTCTGAAGCCAAAATACAAATGTACTCTACCAAACCTGTTAGATCTGGAACCAGCTCGGTACAGTTTTTTTAAGAAAAAGGAATTGACACAACATCAAAACCTAGGTAGATGTGAAGGTATTAACAACTAGAGATAACCAACTCAGTAATGTAAACATATCTGTATGTCTAAAACTGGTTGACACCTTTTAATGTGGACAGAAAATATACAAGCAAGGTAATACCAGAATCATGTAAGTGTTGAAAGATAGCATCTGAGAACACACTTGATTTATCAATGTCAAAGTATGTACATTTATTTCAGTCGTAAGAACATGTGAAGCCAGAGCCTTGCACCAGTGGAAAGACTTGTGTCATCTCTTGGCCTTCCCTCTAGCCTCCTTCCTTTGTAGGTACCTGAGTCGTGCCTCGGAGATGGAGGAGTCATCGTTCCTCTTCGCAAGCTTGCTGACATCAGGGATGAGGGAACTGGAGGCCTCTGAAATAACATACAGTATATAGTCATTATCAATAACCCAAAAAAAAAACACGACATGTGTCAACAAGTTTTACACAGGCAGTTTAAGGCCTGTGACACCTGTAGATTCTCAGTCGAGCAGTTATATGGGCATAACTTTTGATGTAACCATCTGTTTTCAACAATTTTTGGCCAGTTAACGTAATTCACCCATATTCAAAATATGATGACAAGAAAATTGTGGATCCTCAATATTTTGGGTTTAAAAAATCATTTTTTGGTAAAAAATAGGGATGCTATTAAAATGGGTCTGTGCCCACTATGAAATGATTGTCTAACTGAGTCATATTTTCTGGAGTAATAGATTATATCTCTGTGATATCTAATATGCCTGGGGATCTTGCCGCTATACCTAGGTAAGGCTCAATTTTGGGGCAAAAACAGAATTTTTTGACAATTTTTTGGTATTTTTCGTACAAATATCAATACAGCCACGGAAATCAAAGATATTGCAAGAAGACCCGCTTGATTTCTGAAGGTCTAAGGCTTAATGAACCTAAATCTGCCCAAAACTCGTAATAAAACTGGTGCCCTGATGTGGGCAGGGGCCGACGAAACACTACTTACCCTACAAGAACTGCGCCGAAGTAAGACATGTTTGACTGTACGTAACATTAACCGATAGTAAAATATGAATGTTTTATGTCTGTTTCTGTTAAATCGCTGTTGTATCAATGCGAAATTTCGCAAGCAGTTAGCCTTATAAGGCATCAGTCAACTGCCATACAATCATTTTGGGCTAGAAATACCGATTTATAGCATTATTTTGCTGTTTCCTTGAAGTATGAGCGCCTCGCTGTTTTCCCGCCACTCCACACCCCGGGAGGTCGGAACACATGTTCGGACTGTACCACTTGCAGCTCTCGCGGGGGTGCCCTTTTGTTAACCGCTTCTAGTTATGCCGATATTTGATAAAAAATAGATCAATATCTTTAGCATTCAACATTAATAAGTCTCAAGAAAAGTAGTTAGTGTGGCCCGTGCATCGTAAGTTCCTGTTTTCGCAATGTAACATTAGGTACTGACATTGGACCGTTCTAAAAACGCTCCGGCCCGGCGGGGTTACCTGAGGTCACGCAGTGGTTCGAATTTCATGTTCGACCAAAATTGTCACAGGCCTTAAAGTGCCCGTGTAGCACCATGCTTGTTGTAATTAGGATTAGGAATGTGGTTACCATAGCAAGTTTGTGATGGAACAGGAGGTAGGTTCTACTGATGATTATGTGGGATTTTTTACTGTATGTAACCAGAAGGGATGACCCCCCCCCCAGCCTTACAACAACTACATGTAGTACATTGTCAGCACCGCCACATATAGAGTGAGTCATTACAGCTGACTCTATCAACATCCTTCTTATTTTCAGCAACTTATAGGGCCATTACTTCACATCAAAGTTGTGTCACTCCAACAACTACCCAACAAGTTTCACTTTCACAACTTCACTCATGGCTACCTCACTGGTGTCACTTCCACCCATGTCATGGCTACCACACAACAACTATTACCCATTTTTGCATCCCACTTTTTCATGTGTACAATTGCTGGCGAATTTTTTTTCAAAATCAGGCAAATATCAATGCACGAAGATGTCATCCATAAAATATACTGACTGTGGCCTTATGTATCACTTAAAGAATGTGTCACAGATGGAATTGCACAATGATTTACTGGCTCCCATGGCCCTGAACGAAAACTTGACAGGAGTACCTTGACCTCCCAGAAGTGGTTTGTGTACATCCTGTGCAGTTGGTGTGGGCTCATCAGAGATCAGCTGACAGCCGCTGAGCGAGGATAGGTCCAGCTGGTGCAGCTTGGGAAGCAGGTCCTGCACCCAGCTGTATCTGACCTGAAATGTCAACGTGTCATCAAACTATGATGCAATCATGGGAAATGACAGTCACCTTACATACATACATACATACATACATGTACAAAATGTACATACAGACAGATCACCCCAAACAGTGGACTATAATTTGATACATTTCCCTGTGAAGAGTTTGTTTACTAGTAGTGTTACAATACAGTAACACTTGAGTGTCATGGAGTAAACATGTCTGAACTGGCACTCTGGAACCTGTAGTTGTTTTGTCCTTCATCCCCTAATTAATAAGACAACCTGCCACCACTGAAGGATGCTACATAACATTGCAGAACCCATTCAGCACTATCAAACAAATGTCTGGTAAAAACTGTCAGTATTTAACAATTCCTTAGTGACTAGATGCAGAAGTCACTGTTCTTAGTATTCCTCTGCACAATGAGGCGACACAGTTTTCATGATGAAGCACAATTAGAATACAACTGTAGGTCATCTCAGGACATCTCCCAAAAGATTGTTTAATCCAGTTGTTAATTAGACGTTCCTACTGACAGTGAGTTCGCATAAGGCGCAGAGCTGCGACCCTGCTGCAGTTTGCCTGACATCAACAGAATGTTGGAGATAGTCATCAGTCCAGAGTTATGGCTGCAGATGCCAATTACTGGACATTTTGCAGATTTGGCACCTCCACAGGCAAAACCTTATCTAAGTGTTGTTTTAAGTCAATTGAAGGTTCAAATGAAGATTGCTATAAAGACAGGGTTCTACAAATTTTGAAAAATCCACAGTCCTTATTGGGCCTGTAAGTGGTCAGAACCAACTTTTCACTGCACCTGTATTTCAACACAATTTCAGGACAGACTTTAATCAAAAAGTAAGTTATACATGTATATATAGACAGGCCATCTGGAGGATGCATGAAGAAATGGCAATGGCCCAATTGGACAAGCACACCATGACATGGACTGCCCTGATTGGTGCATCAACTGCCCCTTACTGATGAGCCATGCTATGAGTTGCCACATCATGGCCAGGCTCTCTAGAGAGTAAAGTTGCAGAACCTGAATATGATCTCTGGTAGGTACAGTCAGATGGAAGGTAGAAATTAAAGAAAATGGAGAGAGGGTTGTAGACAGTTGCGTTGAGTCAGCCATGCCTAGCTTGTAATATGTTCTTCAGATGGGGAGAAATGACTATACTATATCAAAAGATTAAAATCATACATGAAACATTACATGGACATTTCCCAATAGTAAAATATGTAAAATAGAATAGTAGTATTGATAGGCAAATAGTAGAAGTGCTTTTCAAAAAGAATTGCCGATAAGCAATACATAGATGGATAAGCAATTCATGGATGGCATTGCAACTTTAATTCTTCCAGTCAGCACTTGACATATTTTGCTCTCAGCTGTAGCAACCGGCACATGGAATTGATTCTGCCCTGAACCCAATTGGCAAGCAGCAGAGACTTATTTATACTTTCTTATCATGATCAGGCAGTCTTTGGCAGGGAATAAATGGACCTGGAAATACTTGATATTGACCTTCACTGCCACAAAGGGCCCTGCCAGGGTACCACAGTATACATTTGCACTTCATCAAGCCCTGTCACATTTACACCATTCTCCATGTGTTCCTACACACCAAGTCATTGCAGCCATTGAAAACAAAACAATTCACTTGAGTACTTCCAGCAATATCTGATTAAAATGCCGTAGGAAACACAGTGGCAATGAGAAAAGGTAAAGAAATCCTTTCTCTGTGCATTTCCCAGATGATGTAGCCTGTGTACCGTACACAGGCTACATCATCTGGAAAATGCACAGAGATAGGATTTCTGTACTACCATCCGATTTCTAACAGGGCTCTTTGCACTCCCCTTTAGGGCAGCGAGTGCAAGGAGCCCCGGTAGAAGTTGAATGACACCCAGGCTACATGTGATGAGGATCCCTCTTTGACATCTCAAGGAAGAAGCATCATTTCATGTCTTCTCTAAGATAGGGCAAATACATGAATAATCATCACCCACCAACATACATATATGTAACGTTATATGTACATATACAATGTATATTCATACATGTACAATGTAGTGGCATTACTACGTACATTTAATGCCTGAGAGTTGGAAAAGTTGTATCTATCTGAATATGGATGAACTAAGACAGAAGTTTTCTTTCTCCCAGACTATTTCTATATCCATTTTGAAAATGAAATATTACTGTACTACATGTACGTTGGTACTTCCTGGCCCCATCAGTGGTCCTGCCCAGTGCAGTTCAGTCTTATCTCCCAGCACATCTTAATCATGCTTGACATGCCATAATGATTCCCCCTCCCACCCACTCTGGTGCCAGCTCTGACACAAGGAGAGCTGATGGCACATATATCATGTTCCCAAAATAATCAGGACAGGCCCAGGGTAACAGGACCCTCCCCTCCTGATTGACAGGAACAACTTTAGATCACAAATGTACACAGTGGCACATACTGCACCTCTGGGTCAGGCTTATATACTCAGCTATATGGGATAGCTGCACAATTTGATTTAAGCTGGCTGCTCCTGCAGTATACAGCAATACAATGGTGAGGGATGAACCATAACGAACTGTAGGAGTAGGCAGGAGGACCATTTTAATTCCTTTGCCTCACAGGAAAATGTTAAGAAATACTCCCAGCATTCCAAGGGGAGTACACAAAAGTCTGATATCAATTCAGCATTTTGGCTGACATTGTTGGATTTTGAAAGAATGTTTTCTCAATAAACCCATTCATCTTCATCATCTCAAGTCACCCCTCTATAGGGACTCTGGAGAAAATGTATGAATTGTGTTATGACGTATCCATTTGCAACATCCTAATGGCTAAAATCAATTCCCATAAACAGCACAAAAGCCTAGGTTTGTTCGATATATGTAATCTTGGACACATATAAAAGCCCATAAGAAAACCAAGATGGTGTACCTGACTATTAATGAAGCTTTACTACCACCTGACAGTATTAAAGTATCAACATTTGGGTGGGGGGAGACAGGCTGTCAGTCATGGCACAATCATACCATGTGGCATTGTCTTCTTCATACGCCCACAGGAACAAGGAATGTGACATAAGTGCAGGTTCCACCCTTCCTCAGCAGTGATCTTGACCTTGCAGTCTTTTAATTAGAAGCAGTTGTTTCCCTACCTGCACATCTGATTGTGATTTAGGTTATACTGGCAGAGTTCTGCAAGATGTGCTGCCACTTTTCTATTGTTTCCATATAGCGTGGACGACAGTATTCAAACACATGTATACAATAATGAATTGGATATACATGTATATTCAAGTTTTGTTCTTTGACCGCTTCATTTGTGATATCATAATTATTTCAATGAAACATCGTTTTTTGGAATGTGATGAGCTCATGTAGATATATACTACAGTTATCTTCTTCACCAGTTCCAAAGAGAATCAATCTTCTCAAAGGTAAACATGAACAGAAAGGGATACAAAGTAGTTGTATACCATCACCATACAACAGATTGATAAAAGACAGCTGAAGAGATGAAGATAAGCCAACTGACCGGACAGACTGTTCTCATGTAGACCTTGGATGTCCACACCACCTCATGGAAAATCACCCAGTCCAACTGGGCTTCCTCTCCAAACAGCTGAGGAATACAACATGGACATCCTCAAATGTAAGTTCAACTGTGACGGTAATCAACATTATGATACAATTTCAAACTTTATAATCGTACACAAAAATAAGGTGCTTACCAACAACCTTTTGATCAGTCCTCTGATCCTTTTCAAGTTGTTATGACCTATGTCACATATCCAGACCGGAAGTGTGACATCAGCAAAGGGTCAAAGGTGCATGGAAGTTGGTATCGGCCCCCGTCTCGGTTAAGGGAAGGTTGATTTTGTGTACTTCTTTTTTAAGTTTAAAATTGTATCATAACGTGGACATCCGTCATGAAATCTTCATAATAACATAGGGCCAAACATCTGCATACAAATCTGTAGACTTTACAGAGATCTACACATGTAAGAGAAATTCTATGTTAACATATGTACACATGAACATCAAATATATGCCTGTTCCTTAAGCATATTTCCCATAGGACATCAAATTTACAACTTTCCTTGATCCATTTCTATAGTTTTTACTTTAAGATATAGAGCAACAAGTAAGTAGCATTCTCCATGTAGATGCCTTAATTTTGTAGCCTACATCAAATATTTGTTCTATTTTACAAAACAAGCGGATGCAATTTGTACATTGTTGAGAGATTTTTATCTAAGACTAAGATGTTGACAAAACAAAAATTTGAAATCTGGAGAAAACTACATGAACCACCAAGACTACTCTTTATTTACAAAACATGATCAGAAATATTTTAAAATATATTACTATAAGTACTAGGAACTGATGAGGAAAACTTTATTCAGACAATACTACTAGTGTTACCACGTCATTTTAATGTACTGTAAGAAAAAAACAACAGGAAATCATTACAACTTTTATCTAAGTACCTAGATCATACACCAAAGGGATTACCATGAATCTTGTATCAGATGATATAGTGATGTTATATTTGGCATTTCAGTCTAAATGTTTTTAAACAACCTTTTGTTTAAAGACATATCATATGATATTATCATTCTGAAATTTTTCCTGAATAACTCAGATGTCTCACAGAGATTGCATGTCTCATAAAAATAAGCAGGCACTTGCAGTCTTCTGGAATGACTTTGATTGACATTTCTTGACCTTTGCAACCAAAGGTTATCTCTTGTCCTTTGTTGTCAAATTGGAACTACTGAGTTATGTGGGCCATGTTTTCCTAAGACTGATGAATGAAATGTTTGTCCATAGACAACCACAGAGCAAAGAACTATAACACCTTATTCAGACTTGTAGGACTATTTCTTTCTTTATCAACAATCAAAACATTTCATATCAAAACTGCCTTGCAAACGTGCATTCCAGTTTAGGGCCGAGAAACATTTCCTGAGAAGGAATTCCATACTTGTTGGGAATTTCCGCTTCACATTTGTAAATTTCATACACTCAACTGTCAACACAAAAGTTAGACTTGTGTGAGGTAGTATGTTTTCAAATTAAAACACTGTTGTAGAGGCATAGTGTGGATTATATGGTTCAGTTTGGAACATGTTTTCACACCATGAGGCATTATTATGGGTATCCTAAACATGTAACGCTAGTTCACCTTTATCCATGGGGTAACCGATATCCTTTGCTTTCAAAAACAGTATTTAGGAATAAAGTCAACTGACAATGGTTTCAAACTGCAATATTTTGAAAATATTAAACCA
The DNA here is from genome assembly GCF_000003815.2 of Branchiostoma floridae. Lineage (NCBI taxonomy): Eukaryota > Metazoa > Chordata > Leptocardii > Amphioxiformes > Branchiostomatidae > Branchiostoma > Branchiostoma floridae. The sequence goes on along the minus strand of NC_049991.1, from coordinate 11,200,348 downwards.
ATGTAAGTCGACCTGATATCACTCAGTACTGTGCTTTGATAGCAATGGATATATGTTGAGCGCAGATAAAGGTGAACTAGAGTTACCTTGTACTATGTGTCTATGAGGATGAAATACAGCAGACAGTATGTTGCATATGTCCTATGGCAGAGCAGAGAAATATTTGATAAGGCCATGTGACAAGCACTCACCACTGAGGATGGATGAATGAAGACGGTGGAGGCGTGGCCATCCATTGTTCGGAAGCTCCGGCCTGTGGCAGATCTAAGAAGAAAAGAATGGACCTAAAAATTCTAACATTGCAATAACCAAAAACTAAAATGCAAATTTTAGAAGACTTTCCTATCATGCATAGATGTCTCAAGTGTCATTAGCTTGTCAATCAATGCTGGATATTTAACCCCTTCCTCCAAACTTTGTCTCCTGACAGTTTTGTGATCTGAATCTAGTCAGTACACCTGTGGTTACAGCATGGCCTACCTCCTGGCTAATCTCAGTACACCTGTGGTTAGAGCATGGCCTACCTTCTGGTTAGCCAGTACACCTGTGGTTAGAGCATGGCCTACCTTCTGGTTAGCCAGTACACCTGTGGTTAGAGCATGGCCTACCTCCTGGCTACTCTAGTCAGTACACCTGTGGTTAGAGCATGGCTACCTCCTGGCTACTCTAGTCAGTACACCTGTGGTTAGAGCACAGCCTACCTCCTGGCTATGTGGTTGAAGAAGCCGTCGCACAGCGCCCTCCTCAGCAGCTCACTCTGGGAACCTGCCAGCTTCTGTCTGGGGAAGTCTGCTGACTGGACATATATGTACATGGAGGGGGACAAAGGCAAGGATGTAACTGATAGTGAGTGAAGTGAGTGAGTGTTGGCATCATTGACTCTGAACAGGATTTGCTATAAAAATAGCACACATCATATCTTAGAACGAGAACAAGAACCCCCTATACAGTAGTCATGCGTATAATGTACATGTACTAGAAAAACCCTGTCTATATTCTTTCGGTGACTATAAAGTTTTATTCATCTGCATTTATCTACATTTAATCTGAATATTGAAATCAAAATGACAATAAAAACTTTCCCTTAGTAGATGCTGAAAACACCTGTTGCACATTTAATTTAAAAGAGACAAAGCAGAATGATGGAAGGCAATTGGCACAAAATGTCATTTGTGATCCAGAGTCTTCATGTTCTACTCTACCATTCCTATTGTTCCTTGTTCTGACCTGAGTTTGCTTGTCCAGGATCCCCTGCAGCTGCTGATGTATGCTCAGGGCCATCTTCACCCCTCTCCAGTGGATGTAGTTCTCTCTGCACCATCGAGCTGGGGAGTCACTGCATACATGCAGGGGTGGGTATTAAGAATACAGTAGAAGCCAGCAAATTGTACAACAGATTACCGCACACTTCTGTTAATTGCATGGGATCCCCAACCTGAAATCTGTGCGGTCCAGCTGGATAACTTTGTATTGTTCCACCACCCACGTAATTCCTCGAAATCGGAATACACTGGCAAATGTGGTGTGCAATGATAAAGCTCCTACTGTACTACTGTATATATATAATGTACTTCTCTCAAATATTTGTGCAATTGCCTACATCACAAGTCAAGAATGTCCAGGAGACATGTTCAGCAGCTGGATAGGCAGTCCTTGGTAAAATAAGTTGATTGCATATAGTTCAAAAGAGACTCCTAGTGACCAATTCTAATACTGCAACTGACTACAATAGACCCTTTCTGGATCCAACAAACTCTGGTGATATTGTGAAGTCTCTTGTGAGAGTACTATCTGGTACCAGTGGTAACACAAATGAGTTGGGCGAAAGCGTGTGCTGGATGGTAATCGTAATAGGACTATTTCTAATTCTAATCAGAGCCTGGCTACCATCCTTGTAGTTTATCCTTGCTCTAACTGACTTGCTCTCACAACAAGCATGGGAAAAACAAGATGGTACCAAGGCAAAGTTTCAACTGGAACAAACATGAAGTTTGGTATGTTTTATGCTTTCCCACCTTTCTTTACTTTTCTGGAAGACTGTGAGCAGTGTAGTGAAGTCATTACTCCCCCCTGCCAGGTGAGCTAACCTCTGGTGACACTGCTGAGCCTCCACCTGCTTCTTCCCCTCAGCTGGAACATCAACATAACAACAAGTCAGCACTAAGGCCACACCGATTTAATTTCTTGGTTCACGGATTCGCTCGCTCCTATTTTTTGGGAAAAAAAATAAAAATAAAAATTACCACTCAGCAAATTTTCACCATTAATGAAACCATTCACCAACTTTCTGGTGTAGCAAATTGGCCTTTATATTATAAGCTCCTTAAAGTGTGGGTACAGGTGCTGTTACTGTACAAAAATAGTGTTTTCATACTTTTTTCAAGCTGAAAACTTTTTTCTTTATGTTTTGGATTAGCCGTTACCTTTACCCCAACCATTTTACGATTTTTATTTTTATTTCGCCCTCTCGCTCCATATTTTTTATGAAAAAATCCGTGAACCAAGAAATTAAATTGGTGTGGCCTAAAGGAGTACCCAAAAAAATGTGAATGAGGTATGGCTCCCTTGTCTATTTCCTTATTTGTCATATTTGTGTTATAATCTACATGCTTGTTATCTGCAGTGTGCAATGAGGCATTATTTTGTGGCTTCCAATAAAAGGAGTCCTTGTAAATGTTCTGGGATCCTCATCCAGATCTTCATAAATGTCTGACTACAGTTAAGCTACAAAACACTCACTCACTATCCAGTTTACCGACCATTGATCCCCCTCTTGCAAGGGTTGGACATTGCTGGATGTCATAAATTCAAATCCTTCTTCCTTAGCTATCCCATTGAGAGATCATCAAAGTACAGACAATTGCCAATATAAATAGATCTGAAGTTAGATTACAGCTGTTACCAGGTCTGATGAAGACATTTTCCACAGACAGCATGGCAGCGATGGGCAGCAGCAGGTCCTGGCAGCCGTGGGAGCCTGAGGAGATCACAGCCCTCGCCAGGCCTGGGGGCAGGGGGTACTGCACCAGGAGCCTCCCCAGGGGGGTCACACGGCCAGACCTGTTCACAGGAAACACACACAGTTAGTTTGGGGGGGGGGGGGGGGTGGGGGGGCTGGCGCTAAAGTAACAGTCTCTCCAGGGGGGTCACATGGCCAGACCTGTCCAGGAAACACACCAAGTTAGCATGGGGGGAGGGTACTAAACCACCCCACCCCCCCGGTTGTCACTTGGCCAGAACTGTTCACAGGAAACACATAGAATTAGCAATATATAACAAGAAAGCCAGACCTATATGATACATCATGTATTTGATAGTACCAACAAATACACCATCTTAATTCTTATATCTGCAAGAAGAAATATCATTGCCAGAGAAGTCAGGCATTTACAGTTTATAAAACTTTTGTCACCAGGGAAATTTCTCATGAGATATGTATAATGATATACAAAAATTAAAGTGAGCAGAAGTTTGAATAACCCACCTGTCAATGGCATCAAAGTAGAAGAGTTGTTTCAGTGCCTCTAACAACATGCGCTCCTCGGGTGGGTCCAGGTAGTGAAACCTGCAGTAGTCAGGTACAGGATGGACTAACTGTTAGATACCCAGTCCCTCATGTCCCTCAACTCACAAAGTGAAGCTGATCTTACATTTAGAGCATTTAATGCTATTACAAAAGTCATGATAACCCCACTTGATATGGGATGTGTCGTTGGAGTGAAAAGGAGTCTTGTTGAATAATACCTATTAATTGAAAAGGTTACATGCAGTTCTGGAATTTGAAGAAATGTTCCAAACTACAATTTTGTTTAGTTCAAAAGGCCTGGAAAACGTCAAAACAATCCCTTTCAATCTGCACTCATCAGAGGCTTGCATGTCTACTGTATGTCATTTTCTCATTTTTAACCAGCCATTTGATCTCCTCTTGCTAGCTGCAAAGGCATGTATCAAGTTCTAACAGTGCAGATACAGTGACTTTGCCAATCTACCTATACTCCCCACATATACACACACCATGGCTACAGCCAACCCACTAGTGTAGTGCAGCCAGTATTTGACATCAATCTGGTCCTGCCCACCTGAGGACATTGTGAATCCCCATGGACTTGAGACTGAGCACCACACTGGTCAGGCTGGTGCGCTGGATCTCTGGCAACATGTCCTCAGGCATGCACTGGTCATAGAATTCTCTATGTAACAGAAAAATAACACAGGTTCTACATATGCAGATTGAGCAAATGAACAAAACAAACAAGGATGAAGGTAATCACTGATGAAAATATTGAAAATTGTATGCAGTTTGATCAGGAAAGACTTGATGTGAATCATCACTTTGAGATGTGAATCATTAGTTGCACATATAAAATTATAATCAAAACATATCGGTCTGATATCTGCATTGTGTTCAGAAAAAACAGTAGGCAGAATTTCAAACTCTCCATTCTTGTGTTAGATGGCTCGACTATATAAGTAGCAAACCATGGCTCAAAAGAGCCCCCTATTGGCCCTTGTTAGTATTGCAATCTTACCTGTTGTATAGTCTGTAACACCTGCCAGGTGCTGTCCTACCAGCTCTCCCTGCTCTCTGGATGGCTTCTGATCTACAGTTGGACAATCATGCCACATTGTACAGACAGTCAGGATATACAGAACAGCATCTCTGACTTCGCAAATTAAATATGCGTACCAGTATAATAAACAGTTGACTTCTACATTCGAGAGGGGGCCTTCACACTTGGCCGTCTCCTACCAAGAGAGCACTCTGTGTGTGGCTAAATATACCTGTCCATTGATAAACACAGATATCAGAGGGATTTGTCTTTGTCTTTGATACCGTATCATGGAGGAATTGACCTGTGTAGAAGAGAATTTTACTACTTGCAGTGGAACAGACAAATTTGGTTGTACATTTGTATCTGGTTTATAAAGACCTCTCGTCCATAGATGTACTTTTTTAATGATGTAACGTTATTTAACATGTAGAAAAATAACACTGTTAATCACACTTACTTGGATATAGGCACAACCTGGAGGGTGTCCAGTCCTGTCCTGGGGTTGTAGGACAGCTGTTTCACAAAACCGCTGTCCACAACATATCTGAAAGAGAGTGGAGAGAGAAAAAATGTCAGGTAGATATTCAAGAGGAAAGTCTGTTGTGTTTTCCTGACTGCCCTGTTTTATTATATGAAGGTACACAATTAACAGAACCAACAGTCCATAAAAGTATGACAGGGCAGGGCTCGAAATTCATTTTTGGGAATAGGTGCACTGGTGCACCCAAACTAGAAAATTGGGTGCACCAAAATATTTTTGGGTGCACCACATAAAATGAGGTAAAATATCAGAATATCCTAATTGCAAACCTACTAAATTGGTAATTTGAAAGGAGCTCTTTAGAAATTGGAAGTACTATGACAGTCATTCTATTATCTTTCTAACACATAGATGTCAAGAATATGCTGTTTACTTAGTATACTGACATCTTAACATGCATAAGCCTATGAAAACATTTAGGTGCACCCTGTGCACCCACAGAAAATAATTGGGTGCACAGCTCCAATTTTGGGTGCACCTGGGTGCACAAAACCCCAGTATTTCGAGCCCTGCAGGGGGACTTTAAGAAAACATGAGCCTTACCTAATGCCATCAATAGTGAGCGATGTTCCTGCTATATTCGTAGCAACTATACATTTCCTAACTCCCGAGTCAGCAGGGGAAAAGATCCTCTGTTGTTGTTCTGCAAAGAAGATGAAAGTATTGTAAATGCAGAAATGTTCGCAGTGGTTTTAAGTTCGCAGTTGTTGCAGTGGCCACTTTGACGCGAATTTTAAACCACCGCGAACATTTTTCCATGGCAGTAAGAGACTACAGTGTACGGTGCTACCACGAACTTAAAACCACCGCGAAAAGTTGTTTTTCCCACTACCGCCCACAATACATGTACCCACGAACTTAAATGCATTTACAGTATTCTAAACATGTAAGATTCCTTGTAATCCATGAATCCTGCAAGGTTTGGATCTATGGTACTGGTACACCATCAAAACACATCCCAAACAATCTAACAATTTACAACCTTCCTCACAAATAGATCGGTTTACAAAATACAAGCCTTATAAAGTAATTACCAGTTGGCATGGATCCATACACGGGTAGGATGAGTAGTGAGGTCACATCAGGGTCTCGCACATCTTCCCTGTAGTCCAGTTCCTCTGACTTCTTGTACAGGATATCACAGGTCTTCTCAATTTCTGCCTGGCCTGTGAGGAACACCAGAATGTCTCCCTGTGGTTGGTCCGTGTGGATGTCCATCACTACTCGCACTGCCTGCAGGGATGAAAAAAATTATCAAATAACTTTCAAGTTTTTTAAATTCATTTGCTAGAGATAGTCATCTCTGTTGTATCTATATACTGTAAGGTCAATACACATGCAATTTCAATGCTGTTTTCTTCATCAGGAAATTTCCCCTTCACCACTATCAGTAATTTCTATTAGAATAGTCATCATCATCCATCAAACAAAGGCTGTCATATAAACAGTTACAGTTGTGAACAGAGTTAAAGGTATGTTGGGGAGCAAGAGAATTTACCTGACTACAGTAACTGGGATTCTTGACATCTTCAGGCTTGATCATGTTACAGTAGACATCCTTTACAGGAAACAGCTTCCCGGGAATCTCAAACACAGGGCAGCTGTTGAAGAACTTGGAAAACTTGCCGCTGTCCAGGGTTGCTGACATCACCACCACCTTCAGCTGATGTCTCCGTACTGAGTCTTCCTCTTCCCTGAGAAACTTTTCCTTCATCAAGCCAAACAAAATGTCCTGTGGAGATAGCAAGAACAGAATATTTACACGTGTTCACTTACTCACTTGAGTATCAGGCTTATTGCTTGTACTTCATATATTGGCGTTTCACAACAGATCTCTTGTCACTTCTGTCCTGACATCATGGAGCTTTAAGATAGCAAATGGACAGCAAATAAGAGCATACAGAAGTACCATCCCACTTATTACACATATATGGCAGGAAAGGGCTTATCGTTCCTGTTTTACTTATGATTTAAGGTCCATCTGAAACTCACCGTGTCCAGGCTCCTTTCATGAGCTTCATCCAGAATGATAACACTGTATCTGCTCAGCTCTCTGTCATCTAGAAACTCCCGCAGAAGGCAGCCGTCAGTCATGTACTTAATCTGTGTGTCCTAAAGGTTCAGACAATCATAGCAACATCGTATTCTGGTAAACTTATTTGATATTTCTAGCGCAAAGGCTTATATTCAGGAGGGGGAAATGCAGTCACAATCGTTGGTACCAAACTTAGCCTTTGATCAAGGTTACATCAAGGCAAGACTCATTCAGACCATGAAACACCACATTGTCTTGTAGTACAATTACTCTACTAGTACTCTACTCTACTCTACTCTACTCTACTCTACTCTACCACTAATGTACATCCTAATGTAACCATGGTTACCCTTACCTGTGATGTGCAGTCATCAAACCTCACTTGATACCCCACTTCCCTTCCCAGGGTGCATTTCATCTCCTGTGCGACCCTGGCCGCTACAGACAGGGCCGCCACTCTGCGGGGCTGGGTCACACCAATCATACCATGTTTACTGCAAAACGGTGGTTAAAATATGAGCTGTTATGACCAACATGATTATAAGGAATTTGACAATGCTCAAACATGTAACGTTACCTACTTGTCCTTGGTATAAGGCCTAAACCATTCCCAATCATCATCATCATCACCATCATTGTTCATCTGAATTACCAGTAATCTATCTGGTGAAGATATGATAAAGTTCATCACGAATACACTTAAGAAAACCGCCTGAAACACCATGCAGTACCTGAATTTCCAATCTGAATTTTCTTTTTCAATGTCTGGCAGAGACATAACTTTTCAGACGTATTTCCAAAGAATTAGTAATGGCTGCAAATTAATGAAAATAGGTACAACAGTCCATTATATCATAAAGTCCTTGCTTTAACTTACTCGCAATTTCAGCACGGAATTCAGCAGTGCATCTCTGTAACCCTTCTTACAAAATGACAACATTTACCATTGCTGCTCAGTGATTGCTGCTACAAATGTTGACTGCAAGTCACTTTGTATTCATATGCCCCCCTCCCCACGTAGCTGGGTTACTAGTAGAAGCGTTTTCAAATTCAACGTTACCTGCTTCGTACAGAAATTGAGGCAGCTGTGTAGTTTTTCCACTCCCAGTATACCCAACAACAACAAGTGCCTTGGATCTGCGTACATCCGCGACAATGTCGTCCTGAAAGTCGTGGATAGGTAGTCTCCGGGCGATGGACTTCTTTGACTTCCTCTCCGCCATTTTTGTTTTCGTCAGAAGTGCTGGGCTTTTGTGGGTTGTGAAGGTTACCTCAAGTCTTGCGCAAGAACTTTCAAAATTACAGAATTCGACCAAAAAATATGTACGGATGCAAATAGGATATGTCTAGACACCCATGCATACATATAAAAAGGTCTCTATATGAGAATTATATTGTCTCTGAGCGGGAGGAAAATCCATGAAGTAAATGTGGAAGTGTGCCGAAGCACTGTTCGAGTGTCTGTGTTTGTAACGTCATTGTACGGTCCCAAACTTATTTTCTGACATTGAACCGTCAAGACATCATTAAAAACATCTTTGTGTGTCTGCGGATAACTTAATCTATAGGAAAAATTGTCCAAAAAATAACACAATTCAACATTTACTACATACTATCTTACGCCCACTTAGTGTTTTCTCAGTGTCCTTGAAATTCTCTTTCATCAAACGATATATCATGGTTAAAATCAAATTAGGGAGGATGTCAACAATATAGGCTATGCCACGAGCGAAATCATTCGACTCTGGCGACAACGGTTGGGCTAAAATAAACGCTTAAACTTGAGGTGGAAGCACAACTTCTGCCTCGGCAGCCATTTTTACTCAACTCTGAGGAGCATCGGCTTCGTGCTTCCTATGACGTCCGCAATTGGACTATATAGCCAACACATCAACCATCTTACACTTCAATCCCGCAAAGACTTCAGATCGTACAATCTCGAAATCTGTCCTGGAAATCATGTCGTCCCCCAAGAAAGTCGTGAAGAAGAAGGCTCCGGCCGCCCACCCTGCCTCCAGTGTGATGGTTACTACAGCCGTCACCACCTTGAAGGAGCGCAATGGTTCCTCCCTGGCTGCCATCAAGAAGTTCTGCGCAGCCAACTACAAGTTTGATGTGGAGAAGAAGGCCTTTGTCCTCAGGCGTGCCGTGAAGACACTGGTTGAGAAGGGCACCCTCATCCAGACCAAGGGCAAGGGCGCCTCAGGCTCCTTCAAGCTGAATGTCGCTGCAAAGAAGGCTGCCGTGAAGAAACCCAAGGCGAAGAAGCCAGCGGCAAAGAAACCCAAGGCGAAGAAGGTGAAGAAGTCACCAAAGAAGGCCGCGAAGAAGCCGGCAAAGAAGACGAAATCACCGAAAAAGGCAAAGAAGCCAGCAGCGAAGAAGGCCAAGAAACCAGCTGCCAAGAAGGCGAAGAAGCCGGCAGCCAAGAAAGCCAAACCCGCCAAGAAGGCCGCCAAGCCCAAGAAGAAGTAATTTATTTACTGCATCGACTCACCGGCCCTTTTCAGGGCCACCCATCCACTCAAAAAAGAGCTGTACCACATCCTGTTATATGCATTTTGATTTTTACACTTGGTCATGGAACTAAACTTAAGTTAGAAGAGAGAATTTCACGCTCTTAAGCTGACTTGATAATATTCAATTTGTTATGGAAAAAGAACAAACCACCTTTCTTGGGTACACAGAATGTTTTGTTCTTCACACATTTAGATGAAAACTTATTACCCCTATACTGAAATATAAGACCCCATCCACACTTGGCAAAACGAGTTGTTATTATTGAGTTCTCTTGTCCATCATAACGTTAACGTTACTTCCCATGTCCACTTGGCTTTCATTAGACAGTTGAGCTTTCATTAGACGATCAGAACTAATGAACTCACGTAAGCCCAGTCTAAAAAAACCTAAACAAGATAATTCAACCATCCACACGTGTTTCGTCTAGAAAATTACAAACAATCAATCAATTTACAAAGGTCATGCGAACATCTGCTCGAAAATACAAGAAATGCCCTTTGTCCTCAAACAAAGCCCTTTACTTCCCCTGATTGGCTATTGAGAGAGAGTGACCTGTGATTGGCTAAAGCATACCACTTCTACTCCTCCGAGGTCCGCATAGATGCTAAATATTTGGGGTCACACCAGGGAGTTCGTTAGTACAGCATTGAATCTACATCATGTCTGGACGTGGCAAAGGAGGCAAGGGACTCGGAAAGGGAGGCGCTAAGCGCCACCGCAAGGTGTGCGGACAACATCCAGGGCATCACCAAGCCCGCCATCCGTCGTCTGGCCCGCCGTGGTGGTGTCAAGCGTATCTCTGGTCTCATCTACGAGGAAACCCGTGGCGTCCTCAAGGTCTTCCTCGAGAACGTCATCCGTGATGCCGTCACCTACACCGAGCATGCTAAGCGCAAGACCGTCACCGCCATGGACGTTGTCTACGCTCTGAAGCGCCAGGGCCGCACTCTGTACGGCTTCGGCGGCTAGACTACCCGGCTTGAAACAACGACTCCCGGCCCTTTTCAGGGCCACCCAAATCTTCCCTTAAGAGCTGTATCGTACATGTTATACGGACTGATTACAATTATAAAAGAAGTAAAAAAGTGAGGTATGTGAACTTTTAGGGCGAACGTTCTCTGCAGTCCAAATAGCCACAGTTGCAACAACGACTCCCGGCCCTTTTCAGGGCCACCCAAATCTTCCCTTAAGAGCTGTATCGTACATGTTATACGGACTGATTACAATTATAAAAGAAGTAAAAAAGTGAGGTATGTGAACTTTTAGGGCGAACGTTCTCTGCAGTCCAAATAGCCACAGTTGCAAGCAGGAGCAATAAACCAACAGTCGCAACTGCGGCTATCTCGAAGCAGAGGTTAGAATCCGGCTGTTTTCTTATCGGGCTTTTTAATTTGTAATGTTAGGTTTTGACAGCACAAGAACGACAAAAAGACTCAAAACCTCTGCCTGGAGAGTAGGGCGAACTTACTGTGGCATTGTCCTTCACCAGCGTCATTTCGCGATTTTTATCCGGAAATACGTAATAGTTCAAGCATGGGCGGAGCGAGTCTATGTGGATATAGTATAGCCCCGCCCAAGCATTTCAATCAGGGATGTGCTTAGTGCGACAGACGTTAAAGTTTAATCTCCAAGCAAATGCATTCCTCCGGTGGCATAAAACAGTAAGGAGTTCAGCCGGCAGAGGGGTAAAATTGGCCACCGCGGTTATGTATTAGCCTGGTTGGTGGTTACCAAACCCCAGCCCGATCTCAAGTATCTGTAGTAGTAGTAGTCCACTGTATTCTGCTGATGCAGTGGTCTGGACACTCTGCATCAGCATTCAAGTATCTATCGTGCAGGAAAGATACCTGATACACGAAAGATATCTGAGGTTAGTGTATGGTATCCAGGCTAGTTATGTATATGATGTTGGATAAATGTGGTACAGTACAGTTCTTCACAAGATGTGGGTGGCCCTGAAAAGGGCCGGGGTTTGCAGCGTCCAGTTTAGAAATTAAGCAGATTTGCTAGCGGTCTTCTTGGGCAGGAGCACGGCGTGGATGTTGGGCAGCACACCTCCCTGAGCGATGGTCACGCCGGACAGAAGCTTGTTCAGCTCCTCGTCATTGCGGACGGCCAGCTGAAGATGACGGGGGATGATCCTGGTCTTCTTGTTGTCACGGGCAGCGTTCCCGGCCAACTCGAGGATCTCAGCGGTCAGGTACTCCAGCACGGCGGCCAGATAGACTGGGGCGCCGGCACCGACACGCTCGGCATAGTTGCCCTTGCGCAGGAAACGGTGCACACGGCCGACAGGGAACTGAAGCCCTGCACGGGATGAACGGCTCTTCGCCTTCGCACGGGCCTTGCCTCCTTTACCACGTCCAGACATGATTCACAGATGGTTTTCAGTCTGATTTTACAGAAGAAATGCTGGTAGTCGGTACTCAAAGATATATATACCCGTCGGATGGATATTCCCCAAACCAATAGAAACGCAGTTTCAGTCTCACCAACCAATAGGACAACCTCATATTCGCCGTAATCATTTGGGATGACTCATTTGGGTAGGCACACACAACTTAACTGGGTGCTTTCTACCACGTCCGCAACAAGAACACGGGATCCGGAAATTAGCATAAACTGACTTATAAATACACAAAACGTCCGTCTACCCCATTGTTCGTCAACTACAGCGCTGGGAACAATGCCGCCCAAAAGTGGAAAAGCCGCCAAGAAGGCCGGAAAGGCAAGGCCCGCCGGAGCCAAGGGCAAGAGGAGGAGAAAGAGGAGGGAGACCTTCGGTGTCTACATCTACAAGGTCCTCAAGCAGGTGCACCCCGACACCGGTGTCTCTAGCAAAGCCATGGGCATCATGAACTCCTTCGTCAACGATATCTTCGAGCGTATCGCCGCTGAGGCTTCCCGCCTGGCTCACTACAACAAGCGCTCCACCATCAGCAGCCGTGAGATCCAGACCGCCGTGCGTCTGCTCCTGCCTGGTGAGCTGGCCAAGCACGCTGTCAGCGAGGGCACCAAGGCCGTCACCAAGTACACCAGCTCCAAGTAAATCGACGTGAACCAGAAAAACCACCGGCCCTTTTCAGGGCCACCCAAATCTTTCGAAAGAATTGTATCTGTATTTCTCATTTACTATAAATTGCTTTTGCACTAGCTGTGGATCATGGGATGGGTGCGCATGCGAATGAGTGTAATATCTAACTACTGTGTCGAAGGAAACAACGACAATGCATGTGTCATTACGGTGGGCTTGGTAATTGTGGCTCCAACACAGGCATGATTTTCACCACAACGATTCGCACATATGTACATGGCGCCAAATATTACACCGACGAGGTCCGCAATAGAAATGTCAAGATTAGTTGTACATTGTATTCAAATGTTGGTACCGAAATAAGCATTGCTTCATATTTCTGCTTCGTGATTTTTTTGGATCAGAAAAATGAACATAGCAAAGCTGTTAACAAACACTTGCAGGCCAACATTGCAATTTTCATTGGATAAATCATGCGAACAAATACTACTAGTAGTAGGCAAAATCAAGGGTATGACCATTATGGAATCCATATGGTCATAACCTTGATTTTGCCGAGGATAAATTAAGGGCAAAGACGACCAACTAACTCTATAGATCTAAGGAATACTCCTGTAAATTGTAGGGAGAATTCTTTCCAGAACAGACTGTAAATGTGTAATGGAGTGCAACATACAACACTTACTAGTATGTTGACATACATTTTATCTAGCTGATTTATCCAGCAGATTTTAACCAAATGCATACAACTTGAAATGTATTGTACTGCATGACGTCATGTAGCTTAATTTTATAGTATAAATGATCTTAAAAGGGTAGTGTTATCAGTTGTGTTTCGTGCAATCTGCTGCATTGGTTTTGAATATTTCTTTCTCAATTATCAATAACAAGACTCAGCAAACACAGATTCAGTCTTGTGACTCTTTATTGGTTTAGGCTGTACAGCAAACTGTGCTGTAGCCCATTAGCCATAGATGTCTGACTAGTATGACTTTGGTGCAGGAGGTGTTGCCCTGGTGTGAGCCTTGGCCAGGTAGTCAGTGTACTCCTGGTATGGAGGTTTGGTCAGGACAGTATCCTTCCACAAGTCAGGGGTCAGGTAGGTGTAGGTGTTGGCAATGGCAGCAAACGTTGCCTTGGCTGGAAAAAAAAAAGAAGAAAACATTAGACTGTTTCATAATTTTCAGCTAAATGCCCTGTTTGATTGTAAGTCTAGTCATCTTGCAATTTTTCAATAAAAAAAAAAGAAGACTTTAAATTCATCTTGTAGTCTACCCTACAACCTTCAAATGCCATATTGTTGTTGACACTTACCAAAGTTGCCCAGTGTACGGGTGGAGCCTGTAGCCGAGGTGTAGCAATCATCGATACCCGCCATTTGCAGCAGCTTCTTGGGAACAGGAGCGCTCACGATGCCAGTACCACGGGGTGCGGGAATCAAACGCACCAGAACACTGCCACACTTCCCTGTCACCTGAACAGAAGAACACACAAGTCCATGAAGAGATTGAAAGAATACTATAAACCATAGCATGGATAATTTTTAGTTTATTCATCTTCATTCGGGGAAGTCTATTTCTGTAGTACATGTATTAGCATTCAGGCACTATCATCAAACAAACAGACTAGTGTATCTTAATAACCACACGACACGTGTCAACATTTCTTCTACTGACCTTGCAAGGCACAGTATGGGGCTTGCCGATCTTGTTTCCCCAGTAGCCTCGCCTGACAGGTACGATGGACAGCTTGGCCAGGATGATGGCACCACGGATGGCTGTCGCCACTTCCTTGGAGCACTTCACACCCAGCCCAATGTGGCCGTTGGAATCACCGATTGCCACAAAGGCCTGTTAAGTCAAGTAGAAACATTCACAAGGAATTCTCAGCTGTTTTTCCTTCATAATTCTAATAATTGGAAAAACGATGACCTACACTACTTCATAATATGCATAATGTTATTGGATGTACCATCAGTACTCTGGCATGTGTCAACACACAAAACAGTACATGCTGTTATGATAGTGGTACATGATAGAGTTCATCATTGGTATATCCTATTGTAAATGTACAATAAGTTATCATTTTCATCAAACACATGTTGTATAACAAAATGGCTAAGAAAGGGTAGCAATACCTTGAACCTGGTGCGCTGACCGGCACGGGTCTGCTTCTGAACAGGCATGATCTTCAGCACTTCATCCTTCAGTGCCGAACCCAGGAAAAAGTCAATGATCTCAAACTCCTATAACAGAAAAATGACAAAATAAGGATAAGATCTTCAATGAAGTTAAACAAAATTTATGATACTGTGTAGACATACAATCACTGCATTTACATGTCTCTGACGTCAGTGTCTGGACAGCATGGTGATCAGCTCCCAGTGCATAATGTCAGAAGTTTGTCTATGAGGATGATAGCACACACAACACCGGATGGGACAGAAGTGGTGACTCTAACCTCAAAATAAATATTTTGTTAACTAATCATTCTTTCATGTTTCCTTGTGTCCTGAAAGTTTCTATCTTGTATCTACCACGGTTTACCGAAGGAACGACGATAAAAATCAAAACAACTATAAGATATGAAATAGTACCTTGATGGGAAGTGAGAACAGGTAGATATCCTCCAGGGACTTGATCTTCAGGTCTTTCACAAGACGACCAAGCTTGGTCATTGGCATCCACTGTAAAAAAAAAAGGAAGACGCTTATTACTAGTGATCATCATAAGGATAACTGTAAAAAAAAAACAGAAGTATCTACTTTGTCATCTTGGTGAGTTTCAGAGTAGAAAACACAGGTCACTATAAATTTATAGATGTCTACATGTCTCTGACGTCAGTGTCTGGACAGCATGGTGATCGGCTCCCAGTGCATAATGTCAGAAGTTTGTCTATGAGGATGATAGCACACACAGCACCGGATGGGTCAGAAGTGGTGACTCTATCCTCAAATAAAATTTGACTAAAATGTCATCATAGTTTATCACTAAGCTTTAAACAACATGCTATCGGTGACGTAGGCACAAAGTTGTACAGAAAAAAAGATGGGGAGGGGGGCAGATGGTCGTTCAGACTTGCCGCTACGAACCTCCTTTTCCTCCTTGCCTCCGCGGCCCCGTCCACGGCCCCTGCCGCGACCTCGGCCCCGCCCACGGCCCCTGCCGCGATCCCCGAACCCGCCGCGAAAACCTCCCCTACCGGCTGGAGGTGCGTCCGCCATTGGTAGGTGTTATAGATCTGAGGGAAAACATGGTCGTACTGGTTGAGAAGGAATCATATTTGACCATGCTAAAATGCATAAATTCTCAATAAAAAAGACATTAAGATCTAAAATCTCCACACAACATCATTGTACAATATCTCTATTATGTAATGAAGCTATTTCTAAGGACAGATGGCTGACAATAACGAATTTAGAGACGGATTCTAGCGAATGCCTCCCAACAAAATTTCCACACGTCCGCCATGCTACTCACCCTGCGAAAAAGAAGGCAGATTGAACGTACTGCGCAGACTCGATAGGTCAGAGGTCATCTCAGCAATTTGTGCAAAGAGTGTACTGTATCAGTCGAACCGCAGGTCACCCTAGAACGCGTTATTCTCTAAGATACGGCTTTTGACGCGACCCGATTTGACCCCGCTGCATGGGTGTTTATAACTGCCTGTTGTACAGCAAAAAGACCTCAGACCTACATGATGTTTATACTTTTGCATATCTACAGGTTTTGCCCAGTACAACCATGTAGATATTTCGTGCATTGCCCAACGGCAGCGAACGCTGTTGGCTTTGAAACATAAGCAATTTTTGGTAAGATTATGTTTGCTGGTCTTTTTTACATTTCAACTTCATCCCACGAGATAAATCCACAGCGCGAAAGTCCAATTCCTCACCTTTTCATTGATACCTAAGTTCCCGGGGAAATTTGAAGAGCAACGGGTTTGCCCCGAAATTATGTGACAACATGTCGAATTTCCCGGCATCTTTTTTCGAACGTGAAACCGCACACACTGATCTTTCACTATCCTTACAAATCTCAGACATGAAGTATTGATATCAGTATGCTTGCACATGAATCCCACTTATTCTGGCTTCTGGTTAATGTCAGTTTCATTTCGGTGGGTTTTAAGAAGTCTATTTGCGACGGCAAATCCTGAGCCGTAAGTTTTATCAACTTTTCCAAACGCTGCAACATTAGGCTTGAACTCGCCTGACCCCCACGACACGGAAAATGGAACGTACCGGCTGGGTTCCATCGTTCGAACCCAGATTCGGACCAGGAGTTCGAAACAGATTGACTCAAAATCTGATGTTTTTTAAAAAGTCTGTCTTTGTACTGAAACCCTGTGTCTATGTGTACTTGTCTATCATCATGTCACTTATTATATTGCATCTGACAGTCGGACCCATTCAGCTTCTCGTACCAAGAAATGAGGCCTGTGACACCATGCGAAATGTATGAAAATACGGTCAAAACGCAGGGTAGTGTGCATGGCCTGCTACAACTAGACCGAAACTTCACCACCGTGATTTGCGCATGTTAGAAGATAATTTCGGGGCAAACCCGTTGCTCCTCAAATTGAACAAGAAAGTTTGGTATCAATGTTCAGGTGAGGAAGTGGGCTATCACGTGGTGGGGTTAGCTTATGGGATGATGGTGAACTGCAAAAAAGACAACCACAAATAAACTGGCAAAAATTGCCAATGTTTCGAAAGCTACAATGTTCGCTGTCATTTTGCAATGCATGAAATATCTATATGGCTGTACTGGGCAAAGCCTGTAGATGTAAGAAAGAACAAACATTATGTAGGTCTGAGGTCTTTTTGCTGCACAACGGGCACTTGCTTACACCCATGCAGCGAGGTCATGCCAGGACAAACTGTGTTCCGGAGTATGACCTGTCGTAGAGAGGGCTGCGCAGAACGGATGCGCATAGAACTTTGCGGTTCGACTGGTATGTGAGCCGGATCTAAGTTTCTCGGTGAAAATTGACATTTTGTTGTGTTTTGGCCCATACCGGTAAGTAAATACATTCTGGATATGAAGTGCCGTACAACGTTTTATGGTAATACTTCATCATATACTGGGCCACCCCTCTAGACCCCTTTCACTTTCAGTTTCATGGGCCCGAAATCAAGGAGCTCTCAATATAAGCTCCTTGCCGAAATATTGAACCACAGGTGCTATCAGGTAAAAAGATGCACCAATGCTTCTTTTCCTGAATCCAAGTATGGCTGCTTTCATCTAAATGCCTTGAATGTAATGTGAATTAGTTTCATATTTCCTAATTCAGTAACCTGAAAAAATGCTAGTAGAAATGTAAAATGAGTTGGTTTGGGTATTGACAAAAATACAACTCACTGTCCATCTACGCATTGTGGTAAATTCATAGGGGATCACTCAACAAATAGAGATTTTTGCTCTATTATTAAAGTGGACTTTGCAATTATGCATTCATTAGTGTAGCTACTTTAATGTTTCAACTTAACACTTGCCCTGTTCCTTATATAGCAGTGTCTACCTAGACTACAATGCTACCACACCACTGGAACCTGAGGTTCTAACAGCCATCCAGACAGCCCTGCAAACAGCATGGGGGAACCCAAGCAGCTCGTATGAAGCAGGTATGTTTGTGTTCTATATTATATACTTGAAATATATTGCACAATTCCTAATCATGGTAATTTTTAGCTGGACAAATTAGACTAATTCATTGGAATAGATTGAGACACTTGGCATGTACATTTATTTTCTATTTCGTCAAATATCTCCTGGAACATATGGCTGAGGTAGTTTTGTTTACCTCATCATTTTTTCTAACATTATATCAACAATGTGATTTTGCTATTTCTGGCCAAAAAGTATTATGAGCCTTGAGATATTCTGACCATTTTACATGTCTGTTAGTACATTTATATAACTTAGTATTTTATTTTCATTCTAATCATGATCAACAGGGAAGAAGGCAAAGGCTGCCATTGATACTGCCAGGACCAACATTGCCAAGATGGTTGGTGGGAAAAGGGAAGATGTCATTTTCACATCAGGTGGAACAGAGGTTGGCTATCAATGATGTATCATTTTGAAGACAACAATACAACAATCAAGAAACATTTTACTTACCTCAATTGTCCTCAAATGCATTGTAGGCACGGGCCAGTGTAAAATGATAATTTTTAGCCTGGTATCCAGCAATGTCCATCTCTTCTGCATTTGCAGAGAGGACAGAAGGGACTTGGGAGCTACAATATGGCTGAAAACCAGGCTAGATAATTTCAGCAGAAGAGTTGGTGTCGAACATTGTCAAGCAAGTGTCTTGACGAATACTTAAAATTTTCCTGCAGCTAACGACTTGCAATTTTAAAGAGATTTTATTTCTCTAAGGTTGTTATTTTTGTGATCATTATTAAAGAAACATGCCGTTTTATTGCAAATTGACTATAGAATTATTCTATTGTGGCATTTACCGGAATAACAACAATATGATTTCCCTGTAATACTGTACTTCAGGCCAACAACATGGTGATCCTCACTGCCATGAAGCACTTCTGGAATACTTTCCCCGAGGCCCAGGCAGGAGGAGACAAGGAGAATGGTCCAACACTGCACAGGAGTGTCAAACCACACATCGTCACTTCTAACATAGAACATGACTCTGTCAGGCTTCCACTGGAGGCTTTTCAAAAGGAAAGAAAAATTGGTAAGGTCAAGATGAGTCTGATCAGAACAATCATAAGGGAGTTATCTCATCAGGGTTCTAGCCAGCATCCTTCCTTCCGTCCTTTGACAGAATTTTGCTGCTGCAACGGACAAAAATTTGCCCAGTCTGTCCCCTTTGATGGACACAAAAAAGATATTGATTGAACCAAGCTGAATTCACACCTGTGACAGGATTACCATTAAATATCCAGGGGACAGAAAAAAAGGCTGGCTAGGACACTGTACTATGGCTACCTCCTCCATTGATACTTGTATCAATATCAATATAACACTACAGTTTGGGCCCGTATGACTAAAAGTTGTTTTTCCTGGCAGATGTGACCTTTGTGCCAGCCTCCAAGCTGACAGGTCGTGTTGAGGTCCAGGACGTTTTGGCTGCAGTTCGTCCCACAACCTGCCTGGTCACAATCATGATGGCCAACAATGAGACAGGGATCATCATGGTAGGGCTTATCTAATTGTTAAGATCCAGATTCTGATATATCTATCTTCACTTGGACATAACAACTAACATGCAATATTGGTTGTATAGTTGAGTACATATATGTATAGTTTTAAAAAGCTGTTTTGTTATGAATTGACAGCACTCTCTTGCTTACAAAAAAAACATTCCCATGTTAACAACTGCTTGTATACTGAATGTGCTTGTTGTGTGGTATCAGCCCATAGCAGACATCATGAGAGCTGTGAGGTCTGTGAATAGTGAGAAGAGAAGTACCCCTCAGCCCAGGATCCTGCTCCACACAGATGCTGCCCAGACCATCGGCAAAGTTCCTGTTGATGTGGAGGAGTTAGGAGTGGATTATCTTACTGTGGTGGGCCATAAGGTGGGGATACTTGTTTAGACTCTTTTCTCTGGAAGTTGACAAGACAGGATTTTTTAAATACAATTTGAAAGTATAAAGGCTTATTATATAAAGACATCATTATTTGTCTTATAATGTGTTGTTCATCTCTAGGCTTTGCTCTTCTTTTGTAAAGGTACTGGTAAGCTGTTCATGTTATAAGTTGCACCTCTTGTTCAGTTCTATGGCCCCAGGATCGGTGCCCTGTATATTCGTGGTCTGAGACATGACACCCCACTGTACCCTATGTTGTATGGAGGGGGTCAGGAGGACAACTACAGACCAGGGTAGGTAGTCTAGCATTGTCATGGTGACATTGATTTTTGTTGAGGGAACTTGATGTCAAAAATTGTATGTATGAAGTAAGGCTTAATATTTGACTCATATGAATGAACAAGAAATACATATAAGAGTACAAAGGATATCCTCATACAATGTTGTAGCTGACAGATTTGGTCCCGAACTTAATGAATGTGATATTTCATATTGATTGTTTTTTACTTGTGAAAGTGGTTGAAATTATGTTTCTATCCACCATCATCTCTTGTCTGTACACTTTCAGCACTGAAAACACTGGTATGATAGCAGGGCTTGGGATGGTAGGTACAGGTCATTAATTAAAATGGAAAAGTAAAGAACACGTTCATTTAAAGTAAAAGCAAGGTTGGGATAGTAACAGTTGAAAATGTTTGCCACAACATGTCCCTTTTTTTGTTTTCCCAAAGTTTGATCGAAGTTTGAGTCTTAAGAACTGTCTCTCTCCTACATAACTTTGCATCCATCATTCAAAGTTGAGAACATACTTGTTGTTTGCACAACCCTCATCATAACACCAGATGCTATGTTCTCAGAGTCTACTTTTCCTGTTTTTTTTTTCTACTAGGCTGCTTCCCTTGTAAACAACAACTTGGAGAAGTATGAGTCTCATATGAGGGAGGTCAGAGACTACCTGGAACAGCAGCTTCAGGTGGGCGTATGAAATTTTCATCAGGTATGTTTTAGGACAGATCAGCAATGCCTTCCTGACCTTTCCAGGAGTTTCGGAACTTCATCATAGTATCTGAGATTGAGTTGAATTACCCTTGTATGTCTGTAAATTATTCACAATCATAAAAGGGCAATTCTCATTTATAGTCGGCCAGTAATGGCAGTAAGTGGCAAAACATCTTGTGCTAAGTACAGTCAAAACTGCCTTAGATGACCACTCAGGAGATACAATGTATATTATCTGGTCTTTGTGAAATGGGTGGTCACTCAAGACAGGATTATAAAATGCTTGTATCAATGGGAAAATTATCTGAATAACCACCTGAAAAGTGGTCACATTATGTAGAGTTAGTCACTTTTCTGACTGCATGATGTGTTGACAGGACAGGTTTGGCAGCTCTGTACACTTTAACGGGAGGCTGGCGGGGAGTGAGCGGATCCCCAACACCTGTAATGTGTCCATCCTGGGGCAGGGGCTGCAGGGTAAACAGTCTTATCATTCATCAGCACCAACAGTACAGAGTAGTTTAATCAATCTGGTCATAATTTTTCAACATTTGACTTGTAGCTATTATTATCAAACAAGTTTCATATGTCTAACACTGATGCAAGTACTCTAGTTCTTAAAATTTTTTGTATTGGTTTTATGTTTCATGTTTTTGCAGCAAATTTAAAGCAACAATTACCATACAGTATGTATAGGACTTTCCAAAGACTATAGATGCAGAACCCAGTGACTGATGATGATGATGTGATTATCGTGGTATCTCAGACTAAGAAAAACATTATTTCTCCTTATCTCAA
Source organism: Branchiostoma floridae (assembly GCF_000003815.2). Classification (NCBI taxonomy): domain Eukaryota; kingdom Metazoa; phylum Chordata; class Leptocardii; order Amphioxiformes; family Branchiostomatidae; genus Branchiostoma; species Branchiostoma floridae. The sequence goes on along the minus strand of NC_049991.1, from coordinate 11,178,307 downwards.
AATCAGATCACCATGATCTTAAATGACCATTTGAAGTAGATCTTTTCCTCTAATGAATGGTGATTTCCCTTGTCATTTGAACTCAGATCTGTGTCAATCCTAAGCACTTAATAACTATCCGTTGTACGCAAGCATATACTCATGAGGATGGTACTCAAGTTATAAAAGGAGACATTAAAAAAATGCATTTTATCTACATTCTTTTCAACATACATGTACATGTTTTTATGTGGCAGGTCAGAGAGTGTTATCCAGGTGTCCACACCTACAGGCCAGTGTGGGGTCTGCCTGCCACTCACACAAGGTCAACAGGTGGGCAGGAACAGAACCAGTTTCTATGTTTTTTCCTACTCTTGCTTCTTACAGTTGACCTAGAGGACCATTCAGGGGACCAATAAAATCCTATATGGACAGGTGTTCACTACACAAAGGATTCTTACTGTTTTGTCAACTGGAAAAATTATAGTGGACCACCAAAAAGTGGTCACATTGACCAGGTAGCCTTATGCGAGTGTAGTCACTCATACCAGGTTGAAATGCAACTATGATTATTTCAAATGCGGTTATTATAGTTATTCTAATGTGGATAGAACTAACCTTTTTCACAGATTATAAAGAGGATGTTGTTGGTCTGACAAATATGATATTACTGAGAAAATAGGTGTTTCCATCTATGGCAGTTTGCTGATATAGACTGTTTCTTCCTCACAGACCTTCCCACATCCTGCTGGCTATCGGGATCCCCTGTGAGGTTGCGGGGAACGCCCTGCGGCTGAGTGTGGGCAGGCATACCACTAAACAGGACATTGACCTGGTGCTACAGGACCTACAGGAGGCTGTCTCAGCCATCACAGCAGAGCAACATTAAATCTATGCTGATAGGCTCACTAATGTTTGTACAGACTCACAGAGCTACACATGTAGAGACTCAAGCTACAAATATATGTGTTGTTGTCAAGGATGGGTAATATAAGGGCTCGTAGAGTTGGCTGGCTTGTAAGATATTTTGCATGATAATAATTTTGAACTCCCCCCCACCACCACCACCATGACCTGCATTGAACAAATGTTGCACAGTAAGCTCACTTGCTGCACAGTAGTACAGTAGAAGTCGCTTAATTGCACGGCCTATTTGTCAGTGAAGTTCGTGCAACTATCCGGCTGGTGCAATAATTTGAAGTTTTCTAGCTGGACCGCAATGGTTTAGGATTTTGGTATTCCGTGCAGTTAACAGAAGTGTGTGTTAATCCGGTGTGCAATTAACTGGCTTCTACGGTATTAAAGAGCATTCCAAAACATTTCTCTGCTAAGTTCTCATGTTACATTTTGTGAAAAATTTGTGAATTTTCTCATAGCCTAAGTATTGGTAGCCTCCATAGCAGGCTCCCTATGGACTTTTTTGGCACTTTTGCTGGCCATTTCTTTTTGTACAGGGTCGCTGATTGCTGGGCTTTTCTGATAGCCGGCCATGTCGATGGCCATCTACATGGCCATCTACATGGCCATCTACATGGCCATCTAGATGGCCATCTACATGGCCGCCTGTCAGAACAGGCCAGCAATCAGCGACCCAGTACAAAAAGAAATGGCCAGCAAAAGTGCCAAAAAAGGCCATAGAGAGCCTGCTATGGAGGCTAAAGTATTGGTACGTGCTCCATGAATTTGGTTTCAAAAATCTGTTAAGGCGAGCTCTCAAAATATCCAATGCAAATTTGTCTCATTTTTCTACATGGACTCTGAGGTCCTCAGTCCTCTACTGTACCAGCTAGATCCTACAGTTGCTTTAATTTTTAAAGGCAATTGTTAACTTGTGTATAGCTAAACACACCACAGTTGTATCATTGATGTCTGTATAAAATTAATCTATGTATATGTTTCAGGGGGTTAATTTTCTGTAATGGGTTCAAAATGAATTGATTTTGTCTCAAAGTTGTAATCAATGAAATACAGTTAAAGTTATAAGTTTTGTGGTACAAGTTTGATCTATAAAGTCACTCACAGTGTTTTGTTTGTGACCAATAAACATCAAGGAATAATGAAAGATTCCTAATTATGAGCAGAATTTAACTTTTTTTTGCATTGACCAAAGTGCCTTCTATTAATCACTGTCAGTACTGCAGTTAATTGTACCTACCAGTACCATCCACACGCACACATCCACATACACAGACACACAAACACTTGAACTGCAATGATAACATAAACAGCTAGGAGTCCCCACGTACAGGTCAGTTAGCCAACTGACACTGCTACTGTAACATAGAAAGATTAAGACATAAGCAAGGAACTAAGGATGCAAACTGTTGGCTGTTAACCAAGGAGTTCCAAAGCTCCCTAAATAAACTTTGAAGTCATCATGTCATTTTTAGATATTTGAGTGATGTATCTGGTAGCTAAAGTTCCTAACTTTCAGATAATTGATTTCAAAGAAGCAGTGCTTTGTCACAAAATACCGGTACCTTTATGTTGATCTAAATAGCCAGGCCAAAATCATTGCAACAGCTGCTATGGTATTCATTTTCAAGAGTACAATAAAAACTCACAATAAAACTATAATACCGTCTACAGCACTATGACATATGTAAAGGACATTTGACATTGCACATGGTACTAAATTTATTTCCTAACTTTCAAGCTCAGAACATGGTCAAATGTCTGTACACTATTGCACTTTATAAATATATATTGACCCATTGAATTTGTGTTATAGACAGCTGAGATACAATTCTCTCTAAAACACGTGTTGTCATAATGACGTAGCAATTACACACTTTCTTCAATGTTATTTCTCTACTCTTGAGTTGCCAAGGATGTTGCAAAAGACGTTGTGTCTGACTGCGTCTCCTGATCTGCGGTCACGGCCAAGGAAAGCGCACTTTCTGTCAACGCGTCTCGGGAAGAATACCTCTCAGTCACACTCACACCTCCTATTTGATGATCTATCAATGCGAGCCTTTCTCCTAACTCCGTAGCAACATTATCTAGTTTTATATAACTTTCGTCAAAGTCCTTTTCCATGTCTCTAAGTTGTTTGGCCATCGCGTCCCATATACACTCCGTGCGTGCAGTGATGTTCTCCCAGAACCGTCGCTCCATACCTGCAATCCTCTCCAGCGTTTTGTCCATACTTTCTTTTATAGCCGATCTTCTGAAGTCTTCGTTCTTCTCCATATCATTCCATTTCTTAAAGTCTCTTTGATCCATTTGGTCCTTGAGAAATGTCCCCTGCCTGAGCATTTTGGTGGCGTCGCGCTCGATACGCCGGACGTTCCCGACATTGTGCCTCTTCACATTCCCCTCTTTATATTCAGTTCGTCTCGCTAACCGATCCACTTCTAACCGTATGCGTTGTTCCTTCACATTTATTTCTGCTGCAGCGACTCTTTCTTTCCTTTCAAGATATAGAAGAGAATTTTTCGATGTCTCGTCTCTTTTCGACAAAGTTGAAGTCAAACTGTTTTCCACCTCCCGAACACGTGAGTCCACCTGTTGCTTCGCCTGTTCCTCCGCCCGTGCGACATTGTCGCCCCACTTCTGTGATTCTAGGGCCGCTGCTTCAAACTGCTTCTCCACCTCTAGCTCAATCCGTTTTCCCGTCACATCCATCCAGGCCTTTTCAATGTTTTCTGCGGTGTTATCAGTTTCCCGAGGCGCGGTGGGGACATCGATCCACTGTGGCGGGTTCGCGTTCGAGCTGCCCGTAGACTGTGTGGAGGTGTCCGGATGAGTGTCGGTTGTGTCGTCTGGTTCAACGGACGAATGGCTGTCGTCACACTCCAACATACAGTAGGCTTTCAACACATCTTCCAGTTCGGCTAGCTCGTCTCCCTCCTCTGCCCTAGCCTCGCGTGCGTTCCACAGCCTGACGGCCTCGATGTAGTACGTCATCTCTTTCTCCTCCATGGGCTGCAGGCAGGTCTGGTAGAGCTCGTCCAGTTCTGCCCTTGCCGCCTGTCCCCCCAGTGTCTGCAGTATCGTGTGGATCTCAACTCGTAGGATCGGCATCCTGCATGCAAGCATCTTGTGGCCCCAGCCAGCCAGAGCCTGACGAAACGCACCTATCCGCTGAAGCTGCTTGGCAAAAGCAACACAGTCCATGGGCAGGGCGTTATCGTCATTCCCGACGCCGGTCTCTTCGTTTTCTGAGTCACTGTTGCATCCTTTACACTCACCCTCGTCTATTTGCCCATACGCTATGGGAAGGACAAGGGTGGTTCCTTCGAAAAGAAGTCGGCACAATTCGGCGTAGATTTTTCTGTGCTGGTCGGACACGTCCTGTCTGGTGCTGGTAGCCATTTTAAGTGTAACACAGTGGTAAGGACCGCTTAAGTGGTCCACGCGCACACTTCAGTCAGAGTCAATGAAACACATCCGCATCCATTCAGAACACCAGCAACGTTGTAGCAAACCAGCTGAGAGACGTGTGCTGGCGTCGCCTTTTTAACCATGTAATGATGAAACTTACAGCAACACAAAGCCTTATTTTTGACATTCTTAAATGATGAAATGTGTCTCTCAAACTTACGGAAGTTTTTGTCGAAAGTATCATATCCCAAAAGGCAATGTCGAAAATCTAAGCAGGGAAGTGCGATGATTTTTGGCCGTCATTTTTCCGAAGGCTGTTGAGGACCATTTTGCACTCAAATGGATCATTGATCCACGCTTTAAAAATCCTGACACAAATCCGTAAACAGTGCTCTCGTAGCGTTCAGGTCGACTGCCGAGTCCAGATGTTGAAAAGTCGAAAACTCCTAACATCATGATGGGAATTGAAGTCACCCAATGGCACTTTGTACATAAGAGAGCCTGCACGCGTAACACCTTTTTTTCGGAATTTCGGGTAAAAAGAGCGAATGGTTCAAGGTCCGGTCAGGAAGCCTTAATGGCACTGTCAATGTCTCATGTCTTAATCGTTTCTCTTACTCTCTCATCTAAATTCATTTCATCCAGTATTCATCTCCGTTCAAGTAACCCTTAATCTCGAGTGGTGTTAAGCAGTTTTGTGGTAGTACTGGTAACCTTTAGGCCACGTTGATTTGATTATATGGATGACATCCGCGCTCGCACCAATTTTCGGCCATTTCAAAAAAAAAAGTTTTCGACCACACAATAAATTGTGCAAAGCAGCTGTAAAATGAGCACAAATATTCAGTAGATTGAAAAAAAAGTATCAGAAAACAGATAACTAATGCCATGGAATGCCAAAATGAATCTAAAGTCAAAGAAAAAGATGTGAAAGGACAGAAAGAAAAAAAAATCTATTGTTGGTTGGGGGAGGTACCAGTACAGAAAATTCAGGTCCAGAGTATCATTTCCAGGTCCGGACATGAACCTGGACCTGATTGTCTGTGGAAACTTGAGAACTGCGGCAATACTCAAAACAATGGTAATTGGTCAATTTTGCTACAAAGGAATCTGTTTGGTGGATTATTGGACTCCCACTGCATTTTAAAATCCAATCTCCATGTAATAAAGCCTAACTGTCTCTGTAGCTTTGACTGTAGAAACTTGGTGCCATTGACTATAAACTCTACTTGACTTCGCTCTTGTTGTCTTCTTGGCCCCCCGGTTAGACCCCAAATGGCTGCCGACATAGTGTGTCCATTTTGTAATTGGCGAAACCTGTTCCTCTGTTTTTTTTTTTTCAGGTCTGTTTTTTTTTTGATTTGTCCAAGAAGCAAAAAATGTTTTGCACCCGTATGATGTACTGGTCCCTACACCTAACTGTTGGTATACCATACTATGTGTGTTTAGTCCTATGTTCAACCTTCCTGGCCACTTTGATTTCATACTGAAGGCAACTTTTTTTTTTTTGGGCCAAACTTTTTTTTTTATTCGCTCGCTCGCATCAGTTTTGGAGTTTCCGGAGGATGTCATCCATATAATCAAATCAACATGGCCTTAGTTTTAAAAAAAAGGAGGGAGATCACAAACCAAGCATGGTGACCTTTGGGTGAATAAGTACATGTAAGAATCAAACCAGCAAAAGACAAAAAGAAAAAACAGGTGTCAGTTTTCCCCATCTTATTTTTTTTGTAATTTTATACAAACTCTTTGACAAAACAAAGCTAAAGTAGGGAATGGAAATATCACTATGTAAAGATAAACAGAATACATCCTAAGTTACTTACAAACTTTATCATTCTGAAGTTCTAGTATTAAACCATGACAAATATGTTTAAGGTTCTTTCATAATATACAATGTCCAGAAGGCAATTACATAGTCTCAGATGTGACAGAACTGTTAAGTAGTTTTTCTTCATTTTCGACAATCTACTTTTTTGTGACCTTACAATGAAGTACAGGGTGTCTTGCAAGTGTCTCGCAAGCGACACAATTTTACAAGGATTACCATGATTTTATAGATGCATTGATAAGCAATAGCAATGCACTACATAAATGCCTGCAAAGCCAGAATTCTGACTCTGATCCTTTCATCTTTTCCTTCAGTTTAGTTTGCACTTCTCACATTTCTCACTAGATGTCTCTTATACATCATGAGGGAACAGTACATAGTATTGCATGTATTATCGGGTGTAGAGGCGAGTATCTTAATTTTTATAAGACTTGGTGCATGACTGTGTCCAGTTTGAGGTATTGCACACCTTCCCCTTTATAAAAACACACTTCAAAGTGCAAAATAAACATAACATTCCTGTCAAAAATTGTGACAATAGCACAAGCCTCTGTCAAATGATGACACGATAAAAATGTACCACAAAAAAGTAGTGCTTAAACTATCAGTAGAAAATAGCTACAAGTCATTAGCTAAAGGTGCTATGGAGCAATGTTTTGTCTGTACACTGATCTGATTGTAGGGCTGTTTTGTGGGCAGATAAAAAGCCAGGTTGCCCTAATCAATTTTGCCCTCCCTAGGAGTCAAACTGGCCAACAGGGCTGTCACCAGCAAGGAATCTTTTTGCATGCTACTTATTCTTTGAGAGCCCATGTCATGAAATATGTCTTACAAATAAACATTTTCCTCAATTTCATATCATGACGATAGCCAGCTCAGTTGGACAGATGGGTGGACAATTTCGTTTGTCCAAATAAGCAAATTTCCATCCCAAGATGGAGGGATGGGTCATGGAAACAGCCATGCTGGCCAAGTGGGCAGAGTTGATAAACAAACTTTCTGTCATGCTTACTTATAGCTAGGCCGCAAATGCATATATATCAAAGGTTAAAAGGATATCAAATCTAACATCTGTTGTGTGATCCTGTGCAAACTTTGGGTAGTACATGTAGAGGGTAGCTACAAAATGTAGGTGGTGTATTCTGCCAAGCTGGTCGATTTATCAAATTGATATAAAGCTTAATAGATTATATACATGAGCATCTACTCATCTACTCTGGACATCATCAACACCTTAGTGTGTAGTAGTTAACTATATCTTGCTGTACATGTGGGGATGTTTTAGTTGGGAAAATAAAGTGTAGATGTTTATGCATACATACTTGTACTTTTTTTCCCCAAAGACAGCCACGTAATTTGCGTATGGAGTCAGAGAAAACAAGCACAGGTAGCTCAGTTCACATAAAGATTGCATATAGCACAGCATGAGTTTGTGAGAAAGATAAGCTTTATGCACTAGCTGCACTGCAGTTGGTCTGGTCTACTGCACCCTGCTGGTTATTTTTAATTCACAGCCACAGAGAGATTGACAGCCTCAGAATAAAAAAGGTTTGAAAGCTGTACAGCGCACAACCTTCTTTCCAATAGGAGGTTGTGCACAGCAGTTGGTTTCGGTTGGATTTGTTCTGCACTCTCACACTCACACAAAATTATGTGCCAAATTTTAACTATTAGTAGTTGTAACAACCTTTAATCTTGTTGAAAGAAAATTGTGTCCCTTTCTGTAAGCCAAAGCAAGTGAAATGAAAACTTTTCAAGTTTATCAATAGCTTAATAAAACATCCTTGTTAACCTCCCACTGGACACTGAACACAGGCTGGGACAATGTGATAGAATGGGAGGTTCCTTAATAACCACTACAATGTACTCTTAATGGATAAGTAGTAAGTACCCTTAAAGTTGGCAGCTTACGTTTGATATAAAATCTTGGATCCACAGCACCTACATTTGTCATTAAATATGCTACAATCCGATCTACAGTCTCACAATATGGCAGACATAAATGAAATACACATTTATTCTAACTACACCAAAAGAAAGAATACACGAACATGTACGATGAATACAAATTCTTCTTTTCTAAGGCCTGGCTTCTTCTGTATGTCTCTTTGGCAAGGAATTGGGACACAAAAGTGCCAATCTTGCAGTGCTGTCTACATAAGTATCTAACAACTATCAATGGTTACCTGATAAAGGATGTCTTTCTCCTGACTTCATCTTCATACATACACATCTGTAATAATTCAAATGAACTTTTGCAATGTGTACTGATGTGCACCGGCGTATGTATGAGTGACTTGATGTACATGTACAGTACTTAACATGGGGTGCATTGCATACATGTACATCCATAACAGGTACACAGTTTTCATATATAATTGGATACCCTTCTAATAATAACATTTTAATGTTTGACTTAACACCCTCTCTATTAAAGTCACAAATGCTTATTTTACCACAAACTCTCACTAGTAGTCAGGCCACGCTAATTTATCTTATTGGTTTTCAGAGCACCATAACATACAAATCTAGCAAGGGGCAGAGACAAAAAGATAGGAAAACTTGAATCTGACACTATTCACTCTAAAGCTGTGTGGAAGCAAAGCCCTGGTCCTCATTCTCTGTTTTCATGATTATCTTCCACTTTACCATGAAATTCTAAAATCAGAAAACCAACAAATTAAATTGACACGGCCTAAACTTGTGTCATTTCACAGACCTAGGTTATTCAGACAACATTTAAAGTACGATAAACAGTGACTGCTGATGACAAGGAAATATTGAGTTTTGATAAAATGACGAAGAGAAATACATGTAGGGATAAAAGATTCAAACTTACAGGTAAAATCTGCAGTAGACACTGCAGTCCTGAGCCTCATCCATACTACCATCTCCAGCAATTTTACAGCTGCTACAACTTTCTGGTCACAGACTTATACAAGTTTGTGACAGACATTTTAAGTACATCCTGACTATCAGTGTATCAGCAGTTGGACAAGTCCACTCCATGAGGGGGGGAACCTGCATCATGTCGAAACTGAGATGTTGGTCCTTCTTCTTTCACATGCACTAGTGGTCGCCGTCGGGGCCGAGTATCGATGTGACAAAACTTGCAACATCAACTGTCTGCTCATTGTACGTCTTGTAGAAGGGGTGTTCCTGAAAACAACAGCACATCATTCCATGTTATGCCCATCTGGTGCTACTGGTCTCCAGCAATACACATTTATGTACATGTTATTGTACATGTGCCCACTTTGCAAGTATGGTGATTCATCCTGTAATATCAGACTGTCTAAGCTACTGACAAACAAGCATTGTTCATGCCTGTTTAATGAACAAGTCCAACTTAATTTGATGACAGTAAGATTCAATTCACACCACAGTTTTTGCCCATATTTCTATTTTGTTTAGACAACGATGTTCTAAATGCCATTTAAGTCTGTGCATTATTTAGCTCATACCTTTGCTAGTAAGTCATCATCACAGTGCGATGGACATCCAACACCTTTGTTGTACAAGTGACAGTGACAAACAACAGAATTGATAAGACTGACTCACCACAAGACCAGCATAGTTGGGCCTTTCTTTGCAGTTCTTGTTTAAGCTGAAAAAAGGAGGGACAATGTTAAACTGAAATCGTACAATTCTATTGAACGCTGAACCCATCATATCTAGAGTGGGCCCAGACAAGTCCATATTGGCCCAACTAAAGTGCCGAGCAGACCAGTGCACATCCTATTGTACTTATTTTACCTGATTGGGCCAGTGCGATTTGGGTGGATATAATATGAAAATATCTGAATATAAAATAAAATTGTTCTCCCATCAGCCCACAAGTTATGCACACGCTTTAAATCAAAATGCCTCTTTTACTAAAATAATAGAAAAAAGTATTTCTTGGCTGCAGGGAAATATGTCAATTAAATTTTAGGCCAGTGTAAAGTTGTTTCAGGCAAGTGGACCATGTATTTACAATAGGGACAGTGAATTTTTGAAAAGTTCACCAACCCTATACTGAAATGAACATTCTATGTAACCTGCTTTGTACTGAACAAGTAAAGAATCCTTATTAAGTCATAGATTGCCTCCTGGTTGGTGGTTCAAAGGGAACAGACTGTACAAATCCTTTCAACCTTATCCTTAGATACACCAAACCTGCTCCACTTTCACCCTGCCATTCACATGCTGGTAGTCGCCAGTCCATGATTTTCTAACAATCCCTTAAACTAATGCACCCATTACTGATCATGTGTGCTACAATCAGGTTTCAAATCTATGCCCATTTCTGTTGTGGTCAGTGACCTTGTCCTGCTGGACAAGGGAAAAGCCAGCAGACCGCTCCAAGCCTGCCTACATAATCAGTGTTTTCATCCACAAAAAGCAATCAGTAGGATAGAGGGTGGATGTGAGCTGAGCAGATGAAAGATGTGAAGATGAAGGCACATCTGTGACACACCAAATGTATTACCAATCTGGGGCATCGCTGGCCTTTGTATGCTTTGTGGGTAACTTAGCAACAGGAAATGAGGTCCACTCAGCCATACACAGATACGTGTATTCTAGGAGTATGTCTACTGACCAATACACACAGATAAGCCACATGAATGCGAGCATCTGCTCATCCATATACACAGATATTCTAAGGATAACAGCTTACCTTCATAATTCAATCAAGACCTTTACATGCCAACTTCTACAGATAAGCTAGTGATGTTGCCATGAAAGTTTCGTACCATGTCACAACAGTGTAACTTTGAGATGAGAACTTTTAAGAAGGTATCTTACTGCACTTGGGGCACCAATGCGACACTAAAGCGTTTGTTCATTGCAGCACTGTTGTGTTATTTTTGCTGATTTTTTATAATCTAGATATTGCATAATATGTAAAAGTATGACTTAGAAGACAACAAAACACACAAAACGTAGAAAATTTGTTCTTTATCTCTGACATGTTTTGAGTAATCTTTCAAACCCCGCAGTGCTGCACCAGTGCCCCAAGTGTACCACCTTTAGAACATGATTGTGTAAGTCCTCACCATTGTGCACAGAAGTCGACAAACTCAGGGGAGAACTTGTCTGCAGGCAGCTTGGGGGACGGCTCCTCCACAACCTGCTTCAGCTGGGCAAACGGAGTCAACCACGACTCGTACGGAAACTTCCCTGTGGCTAGCTCAATCTGTCAGGAGGCACATTACAGGCATGTAGATCCATGCAACAAGGACCAGAACAGTATTTGACATAGGCAACCTTACATTTGCATCAGCTTAAACCATAAGTGCCATAGCAAAAGACAAAGGCTATGTGATGTACAAGTACATGTCACAGTTTCAAAAATACTGACATAGTTGTATGAACTACTGATATGATACTTATGCATTGAAATTACACATACATATGTACATGGTGAGGCTACATATCTCAGGTGTTTACATGCTGGGAATGGAAATGACAATGCTTTACAAACTTAGAAAGGACCTGACAGCCAATCTAATGTTCTGATAAATGTAGGCTTCATAGACTGGCTTTACCTATTTCCTTAGATATTCCTCCTGAGACTTACCAGCGTGATGCCTAAGCTCCAAATGTCTGATCTGACATCATATCCCTTCTGATTCACATCAGGGTTTATCCTCTCTGGCTGGAAATGCAACATAATGCAGGAGAAACCATTAAACAACACTACAGATCTGAGAATATAAAATACTTTGGTAACAAATGAGACATAAAAACAGAGAAGTTATTCTGCAGTTCTGTAGAAAGCTACTTGATGGCATATTATCAAATTTGCTCGTCATTTTCCCAACCCCTACCCACCTACAAAATATAGTAAATAACCATCCACAGCTTTTGATGTCAGTTATGCTGACAACAAACATACAGACAAAGGGCATCGAAAACTTCTCAACAAAGGTAATAAATCCCTTTCTTTTGATATTTCCCCTAACTGGATGATCAGAGAAGTGATCACTGCAGGAAGATGAGACACTGGTCTCTGTCTACTTCACGCAAAGCTAACATCTTTGGTGAACGATGAAAGCATGCTTATCCTTCCTAGATATAGACCCCGAGAGGAACCGTAACTCCATCAATGAAATGCTGTCTTATGTAATACTACAATCCTCGCAATTCAGCCCCTGGCTGCAAAGAGTGAGTAGTCGGCCCACCCAATAACAATAACAAACAAGCCTGCAATGCAGTGGTAAGATCACAGGTGTCGGTGTGGGTGAGTGTTGCTTAGGGCCTTCGCAATGAAACCGAATAAGCAGGAATCAAGCAGAACCAGCTAGAATGAAGTATTTGCAAAATTCATGCCACTTTCGGGGCCATTCCAAGTGGGAATTCCAAATGGACCTTATATGCCCTTCACATGAGAAGGAATGAGCCGAAATGCCGTCAGAATGAAAAGTCTTTTCTATTCCTGGGAATTCTTAGTGTATTCGAGAAATTCGTGCTGTATTCCAGATATTCTTTTGGCCACATTCGGGCAGGATTCGAAGTGGCTTGCCGTTTCAGTTCTCCATCGAATGAGATAAGAATGTTTTGAATAATGTTGGAATGCTGCAGAATGCAGTCATACTGCAGTTTGAATAGTTAGAATACATTTAGAATCCACTTCGAATGCCATTCGATATTTCTCCACTTCGAATTTACCTCAACAGTTTTTAACATGTCAAAAACTTTCGGGCCAGCCAAAAGAACAGGCACAAATAGCTGGAATGCAGTAAGAATGTCTGGAACACACTACGAATTGCCAGGAATATGCCAGGAATAGAAAATAATTTTCATTCCGACGGCATTCCGGCTGATTCTTGCTCTCGTGTAATGGGGGCTTTACTAATCACAGGCATCCTAACAACACAGGGCTTTCTTCTTTTTACTTTTACAAAGTAATGGTTGACATTAATCATTGACTTTGTGATATCTACCTCTACAGTCATGCAAGTCTCACAACATTAGACCTGTTACTAGCCATGGTGATGCAATTTTCTGTTGCTTGAATTTTTGCAAGGAATTAATGGACCAAGCAATCTTAGTTACAGGGGTCTGCATCCTGTCTTCCTTCAGGTGCATGTGTACGCCAGGCTTTTTAATCTTCCATGATTTGTACGGAAAGCCATCTTAATTCTTATTAACCTACTTCATAGAGAGGTCACCACATTTTGCGTACCGGTAATTGCCTTCCTTGCTCTTGCACAATACGTAGGTGCAAAAAATGTGAACAAAACCACCCGTTTTGAGATGAATAGATAAATAAGTTAGTAAACGAATAAAGAAATAAAACAAATGTGAAAAAGCTGTCCCCTTACCGCCATGTATGGTTTGCACCCAGCATCTAGAGTCTTGGCCACTGAATCTACCAGGTAGCCGCTGATACCGAAATCACAGATCTTCACACGGCCTTTTCTGTCTATCAAGATATTTGAAGGCTTTATGTCTGTAAAGAGGACAATAATAATATTGCGGGTTACACTTTCTTACCTATTTTGGGGTAATAATATACAAATATAGAAATGACATATGACATTTAAGTTAAAGGGTTCGCTACTTGAACATTAATTTCTTCTTCAGAATCTCAATCTCTGGTATATCATTTAACGAAATATCCAGTTCATAACAAAAAATTTATCTTTCCCAGTAGATTTTGTGTAAGATATCTCCAAAAGCAGCTTTCTGCATCTCTGTGCCCTTACCTCTGTGTATGACCTTTAAACTACCATGTAAAAAGTACAGTGCATCCACCACCTGTAAGAAACAATGAAGATGACACATCTGGTAAGACAATATATATATATATATATATATATATATATATAGAAAGATCTATGATCTCCTAGAATAAACAAATCAACACATTTCATTTTATATCAACATATGAGAACCTGATAACATTTTCACTAAGGGACGTATATTGGAAAGATTATTATCAAGTGCTGAATATAGTGGCATACTTAACTTTCACGCAACACAGAAGAATTGTGCAGATCCTAAAACTGATAATGTAGATATAAGCGCTATTGACTGAGGTGACAAATTTCAGTTGCTGGCACATGAGATACGGTATCTCAGTCCTTAATAACTACCAGATTGTAAAACAGACAATAGAACGACTTTGTCAGACTCACTGCCACAGCTATTTTGCCGATGACATCCTCAGGGATGGTCTTGTCCAGGCTGTAAACTTTCTTGTAGAACTTGTCCAGTGAGATGTCCATCACCTCCATACAGATCCACACGTCACCCTGGATACGTACCAACACAACACACCTTACAATCAACCTGACGTGGTGACATCCAAATGTTCCAGTGTTTGCACCCAACCTGTCTTTTTCTGTATTCACCTGTGCAGTTAACCTGCATTTTTAGTGTGTTTTGGCACCCAAGGGAAACCTGTAAAGCTCTTAACTTCCTAAGTACCCAGTACAAATTTGTATATATTATTCTGTATTTTTGGTATATTCATCAAGTTGTTCCTTGGGGAGAGAAACTTTTGGAGTGGCCAAGAACCTGGATTACTGAGTAACATATTCTCCAAAATTAGACTTGGTATGACGCAAGCCATCCATGGTGATATGATCCAATAATTGTATTCACTGACTCCTTTACGTAGAGGCTGTCAACATCAATTTCTTACACCATGTATATAAGCTTCTTTCTTTCTCCTGGGCCAGTGTAGGGGAAGAATTGCCGGAGACATGTTATTTTGCTACACACAGCTTGTTACATCCTGCCATTATCATAGAGCAGGGCCAGCTTTCATCACTTCTAATCCTCCTGAAATTAAAGAATTAATTTTACACCTGCGGATGCACACCAGTAATTGTATATTTACACTGCTTCACAGGCTTTATGTATTTTCATCTTGCCTGAATCCTTCCTCCTACAGGATGTAATCCCAACCATCATCTTACCCTAATCCCCCACATTTCTCTCTACAACAACCCGGCATTCAATCTTCCTGAACAGACACTTCCAGCAACTTAACCTGCTTCACCACAGTAATTCCTGTCAATTGAGCCTTCATTGACAAGTTTCCTACCATGTATTTGGCCTTGGCTTATTAGACTCTTTCATGCTCAGAATTAGTTTCTGTCACCCTATATCAAATATCTACTATCAGCTGCTTGCAGGTCTGTTCCATTTTGTGCCCTTGCAGTGAAAGGAGCCCCCGGTGACCTGACGCTTTTCTTCTTGTGTTTTTACACAATAAACATGATGAAATCATATCTAATCACACCGAACATCTCCTTTCTTAATATGCACTCAAAGTTACACCTGAAAGCACTCACCTTTATGATCAGGAAATGAGCAACAACAACAGCTCAGTATTGCTACCCAGCAATTCATTGAATGCAAAGTAGCAGGCAATTTGGAGAACGCTTGAGGACTTACTTCTCTGAAGAGAGCTCCATAGAACTCTACTGTGCAGGGGTGGTCGGAGCTGCGCATGGAGATATCAAGGTCCATCAGCAACCGTTTCTGTTCTTTACTGTTGACTGAGACAGGAATCCTCTGAAGGGGAGGCAACAAATACAAATAGTCACCAGGGGTGGGTACTAGTATGGTGTACCAGTACCAAACCTGAAAAAATCAGTGGTACCGATACCCACCCCTAATAGTCAATCAAGTGTTTAATCATCATAGTCTTCCATAGAATAATTAAAACACACTTTGTGTGCACCAAGTGTGTCGCTGTCAAAAATTTGAATACCCGAAAAACAAGGAGCAAGAAGAAAAAGTCTTCTGGCTCACGGGATTTGAACCTGGGCCTGCCAGTTAAAAACCAAAGCTAACCACCAGCCAAAAGGTTCAGACCCGTTTGACTAGTCAGTTGGTGGCGCTTGAACCCCACTGTTACATACCTGATTGGGACGTTAGAATTACGTTGCTACACTTCAAAATCTTTCTATGAAGGTGCTAAATTGTCTTAACTTCTGACGCATTTTGTATTGCAATGCATATTTTCTTGGGTGAGTCTGACATAAATAAAATACAACACGGTGCATTCTGCATCACTTTTAATCCCAGCCCTAATGCAGGCTGGGCTGGTACCTCAGATGATACATGTACGGAATACACTGAGTTGTATTCTATATGCATGATATCATCTTTATGTATGTAAAATTACCCCTACATAAATATCTAGGTGTGAGAAAGCAGGTGCACAGCTCCTTTTTTGTACTTTAGGTACACAAAAATTTAAAGTACAC
Source organism: Branchiostoma floridae (assembly GCF_000003815.2). Taxonomy (NCBI): domain Eukaryota; kingdom Metazoa; phylum Chordata; class Leptocardii; order Amphioxiformes; family Branchiostomatidae; genus Branchiostoma; species Branchiostoma floridae. The sequence continues at coordinate 11,161,960 of NC_049991.1, read as the reverse complement.
ATTTGTAATATCATTCACCTAGTATTTCAAGCCCTGCATAATCGTCTAGTCAATATTTCTTCTATGTCATTGCTCTGGTCATTCTTTTTAACGAGTTTGCTCAGAGCAAGGCCATTGACCACTTCTAGGCATTGAGCTACAGTCACTGTGGCAGCACCTCTTCTCCCTAAGTCAGAAACATCGAGCTTTGGCAAGTTCGACTAACTGACCGGTCAACCCAATAGGCGAAGCAGGTGTTACGAGGCTGCTCGAGAAACTTGCTACCCCATTTAGCGGAATGGTTTGATCCGCTCACACCGGGAAGTGTGCCAGGTTCTTTACTGTACTGTGCCTGGGGTATGGCTCTCCCCAGACATGGGACCTCCATTTGACGTCCTCTCCCAGGGACGGCCCTAGCTGAAGCTAGGTACTCATTTTTCACCTGAGTGGGGTGAGGAAAGTGCCTTTCCCAAGGGCACAAGATCGATGACGTGGCAGGTTTTGAACCCAGGACCTCATGGGCCTGAGCCCAAAGCACTGCCGCCATTACGTCACGCAATCTCGCCAAACAATTACGCCACGCAATCTAATGTGTTTGTACTGTCCTTTCATTTCATGAAGTCCATAAGATCAAACAACCATCCCTCCGGCAGGTAAATGCATCACAGTACAGATCAGAATCCTGCTGTTAGGAAACATCTACTTCGTCAAACCATGTACCAGGATGTGCTCCAGGCTTGGCCTTTGTTGTAGTTGTAATGAAGTGGCTGCAGCTTTCTCAACGCAGCACCATAGTAAGCCTAAAACTTTACCATACAAGTATAATGATTCAGTCCCAAGATATGTAGTACAAGATATGTATGACATTTCATTTTCATGACTTTTCAAGTTACAAAAATGCTTGAACCATATTGTCCTTCATCTGACCTTGACAGCCATGACTGTATTGCTGGACTCGTGCCTCATCTTCTCCACGATGCCATACGCCCCCCTCCCCAGCTCACAGATGGGCTTCAGGTCATCTGCATTGCACGTAAACTCCTGAAACAAGGATCAACACGACACAAATGTCACATCACATATGAGCAAGACTGGCAGTTCATGTCACAAATTTTTGTAATAGATATCTATAGCACCTAGATAAAATACAGATGGGGATCAAAGTAACTGGTTCTATGTAAGCACAGGGTAATGTTAGACAGACAGACACATTCATCATGAATTCAGCATTGTCATAGGCTAAGAAAGGCTAAATCCACCTGTAGCCTAAACTGATCGTACATATATCATGGGAGGGAAAGGGGACAAACATAGTGCAGAATAGTGTACCAGGTGGTTGAAGTCAGACACAAATTACTGTAATGTACCAGGCCTTCCTTTTATCTTAATGACAACCTGACAATTTTTTCCTTGGTCCTCCTCACATTGATTCATGCAATTGCATGGATATCTGATATCAGACGACCATTTTCATCAGTGAAAGTTAAAAGTAGATGCAATTCCATGAATCTTCACGGTGATTTCCTCTTATCTATTAATTCAGTTACGAGAGAAAGATACAATTTACAGAATATTTGTTGATTTATTCATGTTCATCAAAAGACTAGCATATGGTCAAGACAAATGTAATGCACAGTTTATGATCGTTATTTCCTGTTCAACCAACAGAACTGTAAATGTAACAAATATCCCAAGGGATATATGATTGGCATTCTGCGTTGGGTATTATGGATTTGGTGGTAAGGACAAGTAAGCTTGAAAACTGCTACTGTAGACATAAACTGTCATGAATGAAATACTGGCTGTAAGAGAATAGGCAGAACAGGTGGCCGTGGGTATAAAACAAGATTTGATGTGCTGAAACACCAAGACTCACAGCTAGAAGGTACCTATTCAGAAAACAAATCTTTATAAATGGTGATGGCAAGAAGAGAACTGACAAAGATAAATACAATTCAAACGTTTCAACATACAACTGACTTATGTTAGTATTGTTGCTGTTACCAATGTAATTCATATTTTCAATGTTCTGTTTTTCTAACATTATTTTTTTCAAACTAACTTTCAGGGCATCAGACAGTAAATATATCTAGACCAAAACCTACCTTCCCACCGACACTAATGGTTGCAACAGAATCCAGATTTTTTGGTGGCCTGTGAAAAAAAGATGGGAATTTAGTCAGTTGTCACAACCTACGAGACCAACATCAAAGTCTGCAAACTGATTCCAATGGCTATTATCTAAATAAGGTTCAACAAGTCATTTTGAATGTTCATGGTGACAAGTTTCACTAAACAATAAAAATGAATGGTGTGAATATCAGCATTGCATGTTATATGCAGTGTCTTACTTTGGACTTGGTGGTTGTGGCTCCATCCGGATGGGCTGGAGTTTGGGGGGCCGTCTTCTGCCTGTGGCGAGGGTGAAATTAGGATGAGTCATCTCCAATGATATTACAATATGGTGTTATGCATTGAAAAATACTTTAGAAACTTTATATTATGGCATCATTGAAAATTTGAGCATCACTTTGGACCTGCTTGAAATGATAATGTTTCACATGGCCGCTTTTTGGGTTGGAAAATTCATAAAACAGTGTACTGTGAACGTACACATATAGATTAATCTTGGCCTCTTGCTCCTACATTGTACACGTAGGTGTTATTTGAACTTACAATTTTGTACATCTCAGTGCTTTGTGAGTACAAATTCATCCTTCTGGGGCTGTTAATATCCTGAACACATCAAAGTTATTGGACAGGGCACTGCACTAACAGGAGTAGTTTCGCAGTTCTATTCATATGGTAAAAAGTATGATTCCATGTGACACTCCAGTACTTGGCCAACTGAACACTGTTTAGATTGGGCCCTACTGTAATCCCACTGGCTTATCTGCTTGGAGGTACCTACGTGGCATTTATATTACATCAGCTCCGAATCTGTTCACTTGACTTTTGATTACACACTTAGTTTATCATGGTTCTATCATTTCCTCAAGAGCTTATATAAGATATGCATCCTCTATGTGAGGTCAACCAGGATTTTCAGCTACCTCAGAAATGTTGCAGTCAAAACTGCCCAAGAGGACCACTGGTCTATATGCTGACAGGTGGTCATTAATAGACAAGATTCTTACTAATACTAGATAATTTTTCTATCATTGGGACTACCAAACAGTAGTCAAATTAGCCATATGTGTCTGTTCCCTATGTAGAGATACAGGGACAGCTGTACAGGTTTGGCTGTACATGCTACAAAGAAATAGTATAACTCATACATGAAGAGCAGAATATACAAGAAAAAGGCAATTACCCAACAGGTTTTTATGTTACTGAATGACCTCTGACCAAATCAGATGATGACTCGTAGCGATTGATCAGAAACACTTTTCAGTTGTGTCAGGAAACACGCTTTAGCACATGTGAGAAGAAATCATGGACTATAATGCTACCTTTTGTAACTGACATGAGAACCACAAGGTCAAAATGCCGTCTACTTTGGCCACAGAGATATTGTCTCCTCCTTTAGGAGAAATGTTGACTCCAGTTTGTGGGCAATCTACCTGTGTAACAGGATATCAATACTTTGCAACATTTGTCACCTATGTGTAAAAGGTTAACCTCAATCTTGGTTGGTCTTTTACTGTTGCTATGCCAGAGACACCAGAATCAATGTAATGCGAAAGCTGACGATGCACCAAGCAATTTGGATGTTGGCCGGGTGTGGAAGGTTGTCCTCAAACTGCTACTTACATCGATGGACATGTGTAACAACCGTTATTTCCTGTGGGCCTAGTTTTGAGCTGTTACCTGCACACCCTACTACATTCCAATTTGGCAAAAACACACAGAAGACAGCATTTGAAAGGGATGGTTTATGGACAGGTCATGGGCAGTCAATACACAAGATAGGCAAATCTTGACAAAGAATACCATTAAGTACAATTCAAGCCCAACATGCCTCTATGTTGTGCCCTTGGCAAAGGCACTTAACACAAACTTTCTCACTTTATTCGGGCGAAATGAAGGACCAAGCTCTGGCTAGGGATGTGTTAAGTGTTAAAAGGACATCCTGTGTTTGAGGCAGACCATACCTCAACTTGGCTCAAGCACACTTTTGAGTTGGGAGCCTTCCCAGTGTGTGAGTTCATAACCTTATAGTTAGCTGCACCTGGGGCAATACCTGTCATATTCAGGTTAATAGAGCACTCAAATTCTGCCATTACAGACCCTTGTGACCTATCCCTGCTAATTGTAAGCTCCTTTGGAAAAAACAGCTCCTTTGGAAAAAAAGAGGGATCTGTTAGTTGGTCAGTGCTTCCTTAGAAATCAGTTGTTGTATGATAACTCAACAGTGCTCAAGACTCCCCTGAAAATCTGGAAAATCTATCAAATCTGGAAGATGCTTACAGTTTTCCTCAAAATGATCTTTCCATGTTTATCAATCTGAAAATTAAGCCTAAAAGAAACCTACAGTATGTATGTTTGGTTCACTTTGAATCTCTATGTTTTATATTCACACCTCAGGGGGCTAATTAAAATTCTGTCACGCTAAAAAGCAGTTACTCAAGCAGCTGGATACTAGTATGGTTATGGTCAGTGTCCATCAACGTAAAACTTAAGTGTCCATTGACATCAATTAAGCCTTAGCAATTGGATATACCAGTAAATCTTGAATTGGGCACTGAATGGTAATGACTTCAACTAGTATTGTTCACATGTCTACAGTAGTACCAATGTTATCCATAGTATTACTTGTAGTAGGCATCCTTCCATTCCGGGGATGATTATCATCCAGTGTACAAAATACTTTTCTGAGCCAGGTTGCACAGTGTGCAACCTTGGGCTAAAACTAGGTTGCACATCTGAATTTCAAGTTGCACCACCTACAATTCAATAACTTCTGAAAAAAAGGTATAATACCTGCATACATACATAACCTTTTACAGTTTACTATCATATTACTATCGATTCATTTTTTTCTTAAGATTAAATTGACAACAAAATCAAGTTCTGAGGCTCAAAATCTAGGTTGCTCACTGTGCAACCTGAGTTTAGAAGTAAGTTGCACCGAGCAAAAAGTGGTTGCAATGTGCAAGTGTGCAAGTGGTATTTTGCACTCTGCTGATAGGACTGAAATAGAAGAATGCCTACTACCAGAATGATAAGCTGTAAAAAAAAGCAAAATGATTGCAGCATATTTCTTTTTTGCAGTGACCTGTTCAGAGCAAACTAATCCTGGTGAACATTTTCCTTTATATAACAAGTCATACATCAACTTCACCAAGCTGCAAGTATGTAATATGTCTTATCACAGTGCTCCAGACTCCTTTGAATTTTGAAGTATGATGAAAGGTCTGAACTTCACCAGAAGACTGCTTGATTTATCTGAGGAAATTAGTTACAATCTTGACAGGGACGAATTCATTGGCAAGCAGATGTCAATGGAAAACAAATGAGGTATCTGTGCGGCTACGATAAGACATTTTAAAATAAAAACCTCAAGGCAAGCAGTGTTATTACCTACATCTACATGTAAAGTTGCAAACTTTGCCGGGAGGAGCACAGTATGACTTCTCTTTATGGGTTTAATCCAATTACCTTACTTTAAAGGTAGCAAAGTATTCTTGTTTGGTTAGTGAAGTTCAAGATATCAACAAGTGTGTTCTACATATAGGCCATATAACCATAGACAGGACCTTGAGAAATGGAAGGAAAGGCTTCAATGCAATAATAAAGAAAATTAAAAGGAATAACATTACTGTAATGACATGCCTACCCTGATCCAAAAAGGACAATAGCAAGCTTGAGCAAATGGCAACACCTAAAGTACTTAATGTCTATGGCATATTTGGAATGTCCATCATATACTCAATTCAAAGTATTGTTACAATATAATATACTCTACTCTAATATGTTACTTCAATTTGTATTTTCCCAGAACTATCGGTGAGTGAAATTTGTTATCACCAAGCATAGTAGGAGATCTTCAGTGGATAGTTTTAAAGATCACTGGCAGATAGATGTGCAAAAGTTAGGTTTGACGGGTCGTTCAGTATAATATAACCAGCTGCTGCATGCCGCGCTACGTGCCTGCAAAGCTGGCGTGTTTATAGGCCGAAGGGCGGTTATAGTACTTATACCGGCTATAAATTATAATGTTATAGATACAGATAGTACAGAATATGGTAATTCTGTGTCAAACTCAAAAAGTTTTGCTCAGTACCACCTTAAATAGACCTATTAGATGACCACTTGCTTATGTATTCATAATTAGTTGGGGCATCATAGCAATAAAACAAAATTATGATCATTCCATCAACAACATCCTTTGACTACATGTAACACAGGGAAATCGTAAACTTAAGAGTTCAGTGATGTCTATCTGGGCTGAAGTAACATGTGGTTCAACACAATCAGTATACATATTGATAGCTATCACAGTTTGCCGTGCAAATCACCTTCCTATGGTTTGCATTATATGTCTGCCGCGAATCATACATGGGATTAGGGTGTTGCCCCCCTCCCCAATTAACTTCATTTTAACTGCATGTTAATTCTACACGCACAGCTTTTCTCGACGCATGTAATTCTCATATATAAAAGACTGTGTCACCCATTGTCTTGTTGGCAAAATGAAATTTAGCTCCATGTCTTTGGTGAGTCTGGACGATCGTCGAGACGACCACCGCCCCCCTCCCCCTTCGTCAAGCAAAATAATTTTTTGTTACCTGCCATTCTGACGGCCCTTGGAAACCACCAGAAAAGAACTATCAGTTCTTGTGGGAACTTGACAGGACCGAATACTGTGTAGAAACCTCCCTTTTCCTCAGAATGAACAATAGGGTATTGTTTTGACAAACAGGTACCAAACTTCGAGCAGTTTTACAGGAACCAACGACCAGTGTAATGATGACCCCCGTCCCTTCACAGGAGTCCTGACGTCATCGCTCGGAAGAGCTCGGTAACATTCGGTCAGAGGTCTGCCATGATTCATAGTCCGGTGATACAGAAACGCTGTGCGATATTTGGTAGCTTCAAGCGTTTGAGAGCTCCTAAATCAAATATAAGATGAACCAAGGACTGTCACTTATGATTCATAGGTCGGAACGCAGTGCACCAAATTTGCTATCCTGCAATCGTGAGAATGTTCCGGACTTTCCCGAACATTAACGAGGCCGAGGTGTCTAAGCTTCGGGCACCTGTCTCGGAGATTTACCGAAAGGCCGCATATTCATTCTGTGCATGGGCCAGGGGATTTGCAAGTTATGTTTTGTCCGCGCCAGAAAGCTTTTCACCTCTGTATTGTAGTGTTGTACTGAAGATGAATTGAAAATAGTTCTCGATGACATGTTGTCCAAGGAGTTATGTGTCACCCTTGATGTATTAACTAACCGTTACAGTACCCGCTCGTGATAGCAAAATATGAGTAGTCTTCAATGAACTATGTACCGACCACGGAGGTTAAATACATCGGCATTACAACTCAACTTAAGTCGTTTATTTTATGCAACTCATATCGATATTCTGTTATGTTAACTTTACTTGAGGACATAATTATCTTCACCAAAAAACGTGAAAAAGTTCTGTTTTCGATGTGTGTTTATCCGTCGATTTTTTACGTCGACGAGTGCAAGGAGTCCCGTTAAAAATCGGATGCTACTACTTCAGGCTAGATCTGTGACTACGATGACTCGAGGACGAGAATGCTGGCTGGATGGATGGATTGCCTTGATATTTTGGTATGTGGATAGGTCTTCACAAGGAGGTTTTTTTCAACCTCCTTGCTCTTCATGAGACCGAGGAGCGTTTTTAACCTACTTGATGAATCCAAGGAGGTTCCTATATAACCTCATTGATGAATCCCTTAGTTACCTATTAAAATGATGAGATTTCGGGCCTTCTAGAGCCTTGTTACTTGTGGTACTGGAGCGGAAACCCCGGTTCTAATATCTCGTGATCTGTACATGCTGTACGGTCGTGAGTTTTGAGTGGTAGCTAGTTCTTGGGAGGGACAACAAGTCTGCGCTCCGAGCCTTTTTGCAATTGATGGAGCCGATTTTGTTTCTAAGTCTGAAAGTGAGAACAACTCAAGTAGAGGTTAACGAATCGTCATGATTTTGGGTATATAAATAGCTTACGTGATTATTTACAATCTCATGTGCTGCTAGTTGTGCAATTCAGGAGCTACTCTACATAATTGATGAAGAAAGTTTACAAATCCACTGCATTCCGTAATAGAACTCCCCGAACACATGACATATAGCTTAGAGGAATAGTGATAATTATCAATAACACTTGCATAATTTATTAATGAGAAAATCCTATAACTCAATAGTGGTAAATGATGGAAATTTCATTCTTGCGGCAGTTGGAATTATCTGCATAGTCAATGAGAAACATTCATGATACATCACCTTGGAAAGCTTTAATACCATCATTTGGTGAACGTATAAGGTCATGGAACTCTAGTTAAGTGTGGCAACATTAACGTTAACCCCCAAACGTCCTCTGTGCGGAATAAATCATTATTGAAAACGGCCATAGACATTTTCAGATTCAACTTGATCCAGCCCTTTAATGTTTTGAAGGAGATGGAGGGCCCTTGATGCAGATTATTCAAACGACACAGGAGTACAGGTAGAAGTACAGTATAAGTCATTTTTTTTCAAGGTGATCGTCGATAGACATCACATCTCGAAGTTGAAAGCATGGAAATGATTTGTTGAACTACAGAAAAGTGCCGCTTGAATCTTAACCCATTATGTGTAATCATCCAGTAGGGAAGCCTTACGTAACGACCGTGACCTTTATGACAAGACACAAACAGGATCAAACTGAGCTAACAAGTTATAGTAATTCATCACTTACATGCGTTTTAGTATAATTCCCGGGGTGTGCTTCTGACGTCAGCCATTGAAAGATAGGGGGCCATACAAGTTGACTGGTCAATCCAAGGTCAATTTTTAAGTGCTCAAATTCAATTAACTCTGGGTGCAACAGGATCTATCTCTGTACTAACGTATTTCCTTTTGTAGGCTGGTGATTCAAATTGAATTTCAATAGACCACATAGCCGATTCCTCTGCAAAGCCGTTATGCTGTTCCAGGTAACAGATTTTAGTATTTCTAGTCTGAAACTCCCACTGTGATTTCCGACGCTACATATAGCTTCTTCCAGTGAGATAGGAACCATGAATCATAAATCATAAGAATCGGCGTATTTTCCATTAACTGAACCATCCGTCTTTTTAATCCATACATGGCCCATCAGGAGTCCTTCTCTCCATGCCAAGCGCACAGGATATTCATGCTGCGACTAATTATCTCCGGGAAGGAGGTTAACCTCCGGTGGGCTCATACTGTTTTTGGCGACGCCTCAGAGGCTAGCCTAATAGTATAGTTTGCGTCCGTTTGACACGAATTCCCCAAATTTAATTAATTTTTCCCCAGGTATGTCAGGAATTTTCGTTGCATCATCCCTTTAGATGGGAATAACTCGGGAACAGGTTGACGGAACTTCATGATATTTGGAATGTAGATAGCTTCAGAGATGCCTTACACAATTAAATGCTAATCATGCAAATTTCAACAACAATCATTAATACTTAAAGACAATAAAACCGTCGCCATGTCAATAGCTTTTATGACAACACTTATTGGCTTTGTTCTTGTGTTCGCACCAATATTTAAACTGAAGATCCAACGGATTTCTATAAACCGATGGGGGTCCGATATGCCGGTATTTATTGAGGTACCGAAGAAACATTGATAGTTTGGGCTCCACAGGAGTATCTTCAGGTACTGCGGGGTTTCAGGCGAACATCTCTTTCCTGACAGTAGTGTGCATTAGTCCGTGGACACCATAGCAAGTCTATCCAACGAGGTGCGTCAACTGTTGTTTCTTGGTGCAGTCCGGATTGCCATTTGAGCAACCTTATCAGGCTCTTGTGTTTAAAGCTGAATCTTGTGGAAAATGTACACGTCCGTACTTTGATCGCGCTGCGTACCCACTGTGACTGAGACTCAAGCAGGTACTACGGTGCCGTATAGATAGTATCAAAGCTGGCCAAGGAGTATAGCCGGCCAAAGGGAGTCAGACGGGCACCGGTAGTGTACACACCCCTACGCCGGCTTCACTCTGTCAGCTTTTGATACTGTCTTTTACTACCGTAGGATCTGCTTGGAGATTACCCACTATGTTCGTTAGGTTGATTCGTTAGGTCGTTCGGTAGGACTGTGTGTAAGAAAAAAATCACTTTCTGACATCTGTGCATCAGAGAACATGTCGCCTGTCAATAGAGGTGTAAAAGCAGGAAACGTTCATACATGTACACCAAAGCCCTACAAAAACTACACGGAGTCGAAGAAGATCATTCTGCATGTAAAACAATCCATAAACACGAACGCGTTCACTGCATATGTGTATATAAAGCACCCTTCTGTGCTTTCTTTGATGTTGAGAAAGGGTTCGTCGGCTCCATGATTTTGCTTTGAGCCTTTTGATAGCAGATTGAACATGTATGCATCCTGGCAGAACCAAGGAACATTATCCTTCCAATGTACGTTCGAATCATCAACTTCTTTGGTCTTCTTTAGGTTTATGAGAGTCATTGGAGATGAATCACGGAACAGCCGGTTCAGTCATGATCAGCCGGTTCACCCACTGTACTGTGGGTACCCTACCACACCGCTGCACTCACATACCCTGGGTGCCAGTCTCCATGCATGAAGCTTTGATTATATGCTCGCCAAGCTTAGCCTGAGTATCATCCTAGGAAACTACTAGGAAAGAGGACTTAGTCGGCAGTGACATAGGGACTGTTGTTTTTGGCCTGCTAATTCCTCTAGTGGTTTGTTAGGCGTGCAATCTGTCTATTTGGTCAATTTGTACTATTTCCAGCGAAGCGACATCCAGGAGCATGGGACGCGTCGTGACAAGAGGCCCACAGCAGGGCACACTGACTCTCCAAGCAGAAGTTAGCTCCGGCTGAGTGTTGGACGCCCTTTAATAAGGGCTTTTGCGTTTTTTTGTCAGTTTGTGTTAGGCAAATGTAAACGCAGAAAAAAAGGAAAACCAGACAAAGACGTATAAAATGACACCCCAAACAAGCCGAAGCCCAACCTGCTTGGATAGTAGGCGCGCATGAAGGTCCCAGTCAGATTGGCATCCAGAATATTCTCAAATATACTATAGTGTAACGCAAGTGAAATTATAAACGGAGTTCGTATCAGCCTCAAACTAAATTTTGAATGGACGAAGTAAAATAACACAACGAGACACAAGTTGTCACATACTCATTTTTGTATTCAGTCAAGAACATCATAAAACACATAGACGCTTGGCATAAGAGACTTAATCACGGCAGATGGTGATGATGATAACATTGTCAACATCCCGTGACTTACGTCCTAACTTCATGGATATAAAGAATTTGTCCACTCACATACTCTGTACACAAGGCTTTGGTCGTGCAATTATGAAGAAAGCACTAGACCTCATCTGGTAGACACAGCTTGTGAAAACTGCAATATCTACACGTATACAAATACTGACCGTGACCCGACCACGATTCACCACCAACACTTCACTGTTATGATATAGTATCACAATATGCGACACTCGTTGACGAAAGTCAATTCTTGTCTTGACTTCTGAAGGTCAATAACAAATGATAGATAGAAAATGTCTACCATCAATCACAGTAAGATAATTCTTTGCTTAGATAGCTCACCGGGTAAATGAAATCATCTTGCATTGTTGTTGAAAAAACAAACAGAATCAGAGACTATTTCCGACTAATCATCAGCTTACTGTGTACACGATGGCCTTGTGCCCGTACATTACATGAAAAATGAGAGACTATGTACATTATTATCATCACAATCTAATGATACTCCCTGGCTTATTACTTCAATCAGCTGTACCTAAATCCAATTGAATATTCAAAATATATATGCCTTTGATGATGATATATATATTCACCACACTATCACCACATTTATTACCGTCAAAAGGACGTCACAGTTCATTAGTAGTTGTTCCTTCTTCTAAATATCTTCTGGAAGGCCTTCTGGAAGTCCTTGTTGACGAAGCCGTAGAGGACCGGGTTCATGGCGGAGTTGGCGTACCCCAGCCAGGTGATGACGCTCCTGCCGAGGGGGGAGATGGTGCAGCTGGCGCAGAAAGGCTCGATCAGCGCCACCAGGAAGAACGGCAGCCAGCACACGATGAACACTCCGGTGATGATACCTAGCGTCTTGGCAGCTCGCCGCTCCTTGGAGAAGACGATTTTCTTCTTCAGGTTCTGGGCGCTGTTGAAGCCGTCGGAGGCGCGCTCCATCACGGCGATTCCTTCCGACACGGTGGCCACGCAAGGCGCCTTGGAGAACCGCTCCTCGTAGGCTGCTCCCTTCTGAAGGTCAATGACAAACACTGAGATGTTTATGGGTACGCATCAATAGTCAACATAACATTTTGTTGTGTTTACCAACAGCAATAACATTGTTTGTAAAGTTTAGGTATCTAGGAATAAAGATAATATTTTGATTCAATCTATACAACTGGATACGTTCTCTGGGAAATAAGAAACCTTTCAGATGGTCAACGACATCCTTCGTCAATAAAAATGGTTTCTTCAAAGCATACATTTAGCATCAGATTTAAATTTCTTAGCGGATGCATGTTCAAGTGAAGTGGCATATACCAATGATTACTGAATGATCAAAACATTGTCATTCTCAATGAAGTTACATTACGTGGTGCATCAACACACGACGTTTCATTATCATCAACTGTAGAAAAACTTTTTCTGTACACACCGAAGTAGTTGCAGTTGACGATGCAGATTTGCTGGAAGAGCCACCCGCTTGTGGCTCGGGCGTGGTTGCCGTCGTGGTTGAGGAGTCCAGTCGGGAGTGGACAGCAGGCTGGACGGAGATGACCTTTACGTTAATGCTGATGTTTTCTCTGTCCTGGCTCTTCTGCTGACGTCGGTTGTGTCGCACAGGTGTGACAGGACGTGATTCTCCTGCGGTGTCATCGTTGTCAGAAGATCGGGGCTTGTTCCGTCTGGCCGGCGGGACCTGGGCACCAACGCGCACCCGGATCCGCCGCTGGGCAGCTCGGAAGATCTTCCAGTACACCACCAGGATGACTGCTGAGGGGACGTAGAAGGCGCCGAACGTCGAGAAGATGGTGTAGCCATAGTCCTGTATACATGTGAACATGTGACAACAGTCAGCCTAATGTTTTGTCATGTACCCTTTTTTGTATGATAGGTTATTTGGCACCTAGTACGTAAGGACAAAAAGTACCTTGTTTGTTTTCAGTGATTGGAGTCAGACAGTGTTTGGAGTCAGGACAGCGTTTTTTTACTCAAGCTTGAGAGGCAATCACCGTGCTATCAATAGACTCATCAACCTGTCATCTTGCACGTAATCTTCTCATGATTCTTAGCCAAACATCTATCTACGTAATTCCTTATAAGGCAAATGAGAACTCACCTGTGATATCCTGCAGACAAGCGGGTCGGCCACATCCTGTGCTGTGCGCCAGCCGAACAGTGGGGGGACCGAGATGCATAGCGACGCCACCCACACCAGAGCCACCATCACCACAGCACGACGGGTGGTTCGCTGGTGCATGTACTGCAGAAAAAAAGTCAATAACATGTCATATAGCAATGCGTGCTTTCTTTTTGATATATATTCGAAAGCTCGACTTTCAGTGGCTCAGACTATATAGACATGTTAGTTTACAAGGAAACAAGCACATTCATCGTGCCATGCGAATCATGGCATCTGGGCGAAAGCTGGAAATAACAGGGGATGTAAGATGTCCGCAATGATCCCCTTATTTATGCAACAAGCACCAGCAGTACTGCCTTAGATCTAGTGTTCTATAATGCCCCTAAAGTTGACACTATGCCTGGCTGTTATGTACTCAAGCAAACAAAGGAATAGTTCATCATTGTAAATAACCCAAAGTAGTGAGAAGAAGACCACCCGTTGGGACTTTTGCGTAAAACTTTAACCTAAAGCTCAAGCTAATTTAATTTCCCATCCCTAACTTCTATTAACAATAGGAAGAGGAATAGCATGAGCTTGTTATGCATGTTTGGTCGCGCCGCAGAGCGGAAGATCGGCGATGTCTCGCGGAGCCCTTTGATGGCACCCTGTGGCGTTATTACGGTGAAATCGCACAGTTCCGTGCTGGGTAAATTGTGGCCTGAATGCTAATACTGTAGTATTTACTGTTGCCATGGTAAGGATTGACGTAACGTGTACAACATTCTAACCATGGAAGAATTGTTTGTCATATGTATCTAATCTTGTACACACACACACACACACACACACACATATATATATATATATATATATATATATATATAGAGAGAGAGAGAGAGAGAGATCAACCGAACTTCTACCTGCGATAGAATCGCGGTAAAGAAAATAATTAACTTTGATCCTCCCCCACTAACCAGCAAATGGTCTGTTGTTCTCAGTTATTCAGATAGCATCGGATGGTCTTCGATCTGCCGCGGCGAAGTGCAGGTGTAAATCCCCGCCAACCCAGGCATCATCGTCCTCATGACAGTTTTATGAAACCACCCGTCACTCACACCAAGGAAACCGATTATTGGCTATCTTCTGTAGCTATACCAGCAGCAGGACAACGGCAATCAAGCTGCTGAACTTTGCTGAACATTGCATCAGCACTTCTGACTGGCGAAAGGAGAAGTGTAGGCGGACTCGGTAAGGAAACTTGTTTTCGGCCGCTAAGATTGACAGATAGAGTTCCTACCTTGACGGCGTCTGTGATGGCCCAGTAGCGGTCCAGAGCGATGACACAGAGAGACAAGATGGAGGCTGTGCAGGAGGTGACGTCCAGGGAGATCCACAAGTCACAGGCGGGCCGTCCCAGTCTCCAGGTCTCCATCAGCTCATAGGTGGCGTTCAGCGGCATCACCTGGGGAAACAGTGGGCATGGCGGGGTTTACAAGACACTCTCTGAATGGATGGACATCAGAGGGTCCGCGATAGCGTAAAATAAGTCATCTAACACATAGTTCTGAGTAAAGAACCTGCTGTCACTATACTGGTCATCAACCAGCATGGATGTGCGCTGGTTACTAAGGACGAATTCCAAACAGTATTTCATGTGAGCAGGTCTATGGAGGGCTTTGCCCTTGTCATGCTCGTACATCATTCTCCACAGAGAAGCCCAGGAGCACAGGTTAAGATACAGTAACCCATTAAAGCAGACCTAAGAAATATTTCCTTAAGTGACGTAACAAAGTAAAAGCCTTTAGATGAGTCTCCATAAGTACAGTAGATAGGCTGACATGCATGGTGACTCCGGACTCCACACGGCGGCGCCCTGGCGCTCCCGCACAGGCAGAGACAGTCCAGCGGATCAAAGTATTTTCAAGGCGCCTATAGCGTACCGTGGATTTACCAAAAACATTTTTCACCACTGGTCCTCCCTTTTATCACATATACAGAAATGCAAGAAGCTGACTTCAGGTCAAAATCACCAGTGTAGGATGAATACCCAAATACTGGAAACAGAACAGTAAGTAAAGTTTATTGCAAATTCTTGCCCGTGGGCTAATTGCAGGTAACAAAAGAGGTTCGAACGGTGTAAAAACAACATAACAAGTGTCTAGTCTAAAGCTAGTAACTCTAGATCCTGGGTTATTGGGTTCGACTCATTTTTCGAAGACAGTGGAAGACGAAAGATCCCACCTTTTCTATTATGTATGCACTACTCAAACACTGCGAGGTATACACAATGCCTTCACGTTCGTTTAAAAGATATTCGTTTTTAAGATTTTTGTACACATAACTGGTGGCTGATGATAACGTTGTACGCAGGACAAAACTCCATTTGTGGACGGGCCAAATGTGGAGAGGCGGTTTAATGTCTGATCTCTGTACATTCAACGTTGCTATGTTATTACCCATTACTTGGTTTCATTCATCTTTTTTCTTTCTTCTTTGCAATTGGGCCATTTATCTATTGCAAGGCACAATAAAAAGGGACTTAACCATGATATCATCCTTAAACAACAGAGAGCGTAAAAAGTAGTTTGTTGCATCGTCTAAAAAAACCAGTTCTTTGAAGGCGTACAAACGATAATAGATGATGTTTGTGTTTATTTCAGTTTTTCATGTTGACTAGGCTAATCTGATTTGAATTTATGGATGGCACCGTCTACAGAACTTAAAACTAATGCTTGAGGGCGAAAAGCCAAAAAATAAGGAAAAACTACAAGCCTTTAGAATGCAGAGCTGGTAACACATAGAACCGCAGAATAAGGTAACACTAGTTACGTTCATCCGCGGGGGAACCTAAATCTGTTGCGTTGCGGGTTTAGGGGTATCAAGTCGCCGGACGATGATTTCGAAATGCAATATGTTGAAAATGATACGCGTGTTAACGCGTGGATAAAGATGAAGTAACTTTATATTAAACAAGCAACTAGTTTTATTTGTGCATTAAGCCTTAAAGGACAGGTAGGTTGATGATGATTGGAGGAGATAGGTTATCTTTTCCTTCCTCCTTATACCTCAACTCCAGATCCCCTCACACTGGATGGCCTAACAATTAGCCCCAGTTTTCTTGTCTAGGTCGAAGCTGAATTAGCGTTTCCGGCAGAACGTAACAAGTTTTCCGACATGCCCGGCCACACTGGCCTTTTCATTAGCTTAGTCGGCACAGGCCTCAGTTCCGAGGAGATTTTTGTAGAACCGCCGATAATTGATAAGCGCGCGGACGTCATCCACAAAGTTAAATCAGTGTGGCACAACAAAGGACAGTAAAACCCGATACCGACAACGTTTTCCTATTCCTACAGTCGTCTACATATCAAAATGCACTGGTGCTTTAACGGGGAGCACCTGCACCGACATCACGCGCGCATCAGTATGTTTACTGTAGTAATAACAGTCATGATAGATACTAACCGCATAAATATGCAGGAAACGGCGCATGCAACTGTGCAAACGATAGACAGAAATTGGTTGTATGAATACCTTATAAGGGGAAGCAATTCCAACCAGAGGAACATAATGACAGTCCTCGCCAAGCTTATCCAGAAAATGTCTCGAAAATGTACTATTTGAGTATGTCAATATTGGCAGATATGGTAACTTTCAAGTGGAAACATTTCTCAACTTTAATCAAACATTAGACATAACCGTCTATAACCAGTAGCTTTCCTTCTTTAAATCATTTCGATAAACACATGAACTAAATAGACAACAGCAACGGGAAGAACTTACCGATACAGAAACCAGCAAGTCGGCTACAGCCATGGACACTATGAGGTAGTTGGCAGGAGTGCAGAGGCGGCGGTCCTTGATGAAGGCCATCAGAACCATGGCATTGCCCAGGATGGCCACGAGGATGAGCAGGGACAGCGCCAACCCCGTCAGGACGAGCCACGTCGTGGACGGGGCCTCCCGAACACTGCCTTCGCCGGGAAAAGTTGTGTTGAACGTGCCGGTGGAATTCAGGTCGTCCCAAACCGAGTCGTTCCACGCCATCACTGTCGTCTGGCTTGCGTTGAGAGAGATTGCGGCTGGAGTAGAGGCGTCCATCCCACCTGTATCGGTCGGACTGGTTTTGAGTGTGGAGGTGGGCTAATCTCTATCTTACTGCTTCATCCGCCCCGAAACGTTCCAAGATGATCGATGGCTGATTGGTCGCCTCTTCTTGTGCCAGGATGACCCTCTGTGGTCCCTGATTGGTTCGTGCATCTGACGATTGGTGAGGGAAAGTGGGTGTCGATTGGTTAGTTTGTGGGGTCGTGACGTCGGTTTAAAGACTTCTGATGAAAAATGTATTTTCTGCAGCGAGGAATATAATAAGCCCGTTTTGAAATATTCCATGCATTTTCACGTGCGGAAATCCGATTAATGTCTTCAGCCGCCACCTACTTAAGACTAACGCCCCTACATTGTCAACAAATGTGACGGCAAGTTAATTGCTCATTAGGGCAATATCCACGCGCCTGTACAAAATGACTTGATAAATCTGACCTTTACACGATATACGTCAATCTAATAGAGTTGGAGTCAACATTTTGCACCACTTTTGTCCGGTGCTCTGCATTCGTAATACACTTTTAGGGGCCATGGCGATTGCTATCTCGCAGTTAAGTGCATGTTCCTTAATGTGCCAACACACATCTCAGGGTATACAGCGATAATAGAATGATTAATGATACACAAATGTAAAATAAGAATTGAAATAAACTGGATGACGTTTGTGATTGAATGAACCTGAAAATGGAACACGCTCAAAATAACTACAAGAAACGACTACAGCTAAAACGGGACAGGGTAAAATGAAAGTCATATATTATGCGAACTAGAGAGAGGTTACAGCTGTGTGTTGTGTTGAGACTTGGGCTACAAGACGAAAAGAGAAATAACACCAGCGTACGCATACGAACCTGAATGCGTACTATGTACCAGCAAACAAAGCACTAAGGCCATGGAAGTCGTTCCGAGTTTTGAGGCAGTAATGTGGTTTTAATGACGCACCATTAGTAACCTTTCATTTCCTTTGTGACTTCCCTATTTGCGAGATCTTGCTAGAACATCTATCTCTATCGTTGGCTACCACTGCAATCATTTATCTTGACAAAGGACGCCTTACTGTCGCTCAGCCTATATCCATATAATAATATAGAAATATCTATGGTCCAAAAGTAGAATCATCTTTGCCGGAATTATAATTAAAGCCTACAATTACGTGATTACTTACTGCCAACCACATAGCTATACAAACTGTTTCTTCTCTCCAATAACCGCCTACCAGTGATTGAAATAGAATTGATAATTGTGGAATATACCTCGGCAGACAGTAACGTGGTTTCATAGTGTCTATGAAACCCAACGAATGTAACATTCACTTGTACACAGGAGTGACGTTTTGCTGCGGTTATTATCTTCTTACGGCACCAAATCGGAAAAATCATCCGTTTTGTGTACGAGCGATGAATCACCTAGATACTATTATGTGGCAGTAACAGCGTTAACATATTGACGGAAACATGAGTTGATTTCGCCAGTCCGCTGCCGGTGCGGGCCACGGTGGAAAGTACAAATGTTGCAGTACCCGCAGATAATGGTTTCAGCACCAAGGACAGAGGCGGTACGCACGTTTCTCTATACGAATCAGTACAAACATAATGCCAAAAGTTGTGAAATGGCAGATATGACGCTTGCGTATTTAACTAAGGACATATATGTCCTTCATTGTCTAGTTTTAGATTTTAATCTACTTCTGTCAAGTAGCGGACCAGTATTTTGTCAGGGATAGCGTTATTGACAGGTCTTCGTTGCTTCAACGTTAAGCAAGTGTGCCTCTTCCATTCATATTTCAGCCTAACAGGAATCACTCGTAGATAGGAGAAAAATATGGGTCATGAGAGCACCCATCTTCGCAACAATACTTCATATCTTATCGGCTTTGGCATTTTTTTGTTTTGTTCACGATATGTTACGCTACATTCTAACTAAGGATATTCCAAAGGCGTACGAAGTCCTCGGTGGTTATTTCAAAGAGCAGAACAAAGACATCCAGCTGCAGGTTCACGGATTCTGGTATGAAAAGACCTTCAGTCGGAGTAAAAGACCTTCAGTCACTGCATGCCCTACAGGTAAATAACAGCTACCGAGAGCCTACACCATAGCGCCGCCGCGCCTTATGATGTTTGTGTGGTGTTTTGATCACCGGTAATTTGAAAAGGGGGGACTTCTGATAAACAATTAGCCAAACAACATGAGAGACGATCACAAACGCCAGCTGCAGCATCATGCTTGGATACGAGAAAAACGTGTGGTGAGAGCACCCATCTTAACAACAATACTTCATATCTGTTGGCGTCAGTTTGTGAAATAGGCATTATATCCATATGAAATCTCCTAAACTTACAGATGAACGGTTTGTGACGCCGAGTTTGTGATGTCATTTTATACAGGAGACCTTGCCCTCCCAACCATACGGCAGGAACGGCACGTATCCTTTTGATCAAAGCGGACGCCCAGTTTTCCAAACTCTTGCTGACGCAAAGACAGAAAAATCCATACTGAACACCCCAAACCCGTTGATCCACGCAGACTGAGTCTGAATACAAGCTGAAAGATTGCTGACATTGAATAGTCTGCCTACTGGGAAGGAAAAACAAAGTTTTTCAATACCGACCTTCCGGAGCAAGTACTTAAGTCGAATGTGCAGTTAACGTTTGACAATTCTCGTCACGTTCGGTTTTATATTCTGTAGGTCACTGAAGGTCACCGACTCACTACCTGAAACGTCTGACTTTGCAAAATCTATCCATTTGATTGAATAACTTGCGTATTGTGTTAAGTTAGAATCGTTCATAAATTTTAAGAAAATACGTTGGTGGATATGGTGATGGCTTCCATAAAATGTTATGAGATGTGGCAATATCAGCTAGAGGACATGCAAATATTAAAAATATAGCTACAGTAACGCATCTTTGAATTGTGTCTTACCCTCATGACCAGTAACTAGAGTCTACACGGCCTTGCAAAACGCGTGTTGTAGAAGGTTATATAACATGAGTGCCTTTGTACACAGTTTAATTCCTTCGCGTATAGACTTTCTAGACGCCGTGTTTGAATAAAGTGTGAAAAACATTCAGATGAAGTGCACATGCCATGTTTCGCAAGGGGACGTGTCTGATTTCCAAGTTATGAGATTGCGTACACATACGGGTGGATAACCATGTCCCGATTTATGTGACCCATGTTACAGTACTATCTTACAATTTCTTCGCAATTACCCTTAGGAGACCCTAGAGAGTAGCATTTGATTGCTTGAGACGTAAGTCTTGTACAAACCTTCGAGAAACAGCCGTGCATGCAAATGGTGCATCAGACGCAGATTGACGCCAGGGATACGGTTTGTTGAATCATGCTGTTGAGAAAAACTGTGACAAAATGAATTTTACATTAGCTATAGCTGCTATACTATTGTGTGAGAAATAGTAGGCTTCACGACTTGGTGGGCTACAGCAACTCTAGGCCAGTTTTGAGTTTGTGAGTTAATATCATTAAATTTACTAGTGAAATGTTGTGCTTTTGTCAACTTCATTTTATACAAACTATCAATTCCACAGAGAACTGTACTGTCGTTTGCAGCAGCAACATGGATAAGCCAAAAAACGTCTCCTTTGGCACAAACCTCACGTCTTCCACTCGTTGTCAGCAACGCGTCAAGATGTGAAATACTTGCTGTATCCGCTTGAAGAAGTGTTGATTAACAGAAGATTCACCCTATTGAGTATGACTGTTACGTCTTCAATACGTCTACTTTTGCTTCGTTTGTGATTCTAAGAATATTTAACGTTGTACAGGTCGATAGAGACAATTCATCAATGCATCATTCCCAAAGGCTTGTTGTGATGAATGTGGACAAGTATTCTTCCAGCCTTTCTTTCACTCTTGTCAACTAGTCAGAAACATCGAGATAAAATAACCAAATAACCTGACAGAAAAGTGATTTAGAAGGCAGGGATACAAAGGAGTCACACAGGAGGGCAAACCGTTAGTCACGACGCATGTAAATGCGCTCTTCCTGTGCACAAAGTACATGTAGTCAATCTAGTTACAGGGTGTCTCTTTGTCATTCAGAGTATCAGGCAGATCAGCGCTTGATATCCAGTGTGCTGTTGATCTTTGTTTACCAAACTGGGGGATTTTTTTTGCCCGGGGAACAACCATAATCATAAACCAGTGAAGTTGCTTCCTGTTGTCCCCCCTACCAGGACTTTGACACGTCAATTGACCCTCCAGACCACGTTAAAAAAAATTAAAAACCATGGGGAGTCAACCCATGCCTGCAGCCAGAAACAATATTGCCACACAAGACAGACAATTAAGAACTGTCAGGTCTGTTTGAAAAAAATATTTGGACTTATATTTCACCAGTTTTCAATAAACATTGTCAAACTAAGCAAGATGGCCCAGTAAGTTCCAACAAGGCTGGGCATTGCACACAACAATATCCACAACTTCAGCTTTGATGGTAGAAAGATCAACTAACACACAGATTTTCTGCTATTTTGAATTCAGTGTTATGTTGTTCTTTATCATTGTCTAAGCAAGGGCTGAATTTCAAAAATACCAATATCATTTGTAAAAACTATGTGTTCTCATGCAGATAAGAGCTGCTGCTACCAACTATTATCATCTTCATATTACATGTAGTATCGTAAATAAGGGATTTCAGTTTCAAATTTGAACTTACAGCTAATATATCATACAAAAAATCCGTAGTTGCAAGGGGCACTCATGGCTCATGACTTACATAGCTTTTCACTCACAGCTGTGTTCCTAGAAATATGGAGAACTTGTAATCATGGTGCCTTCTTTGCAATCTAGGAGCTAGACCAGACTTACTGATACAGTCTGACCACTAGCCAATGTTTCCATACCAGGCTGTTTCCCTACCAGACTATTACCTTCTATTCTTCCTGTTTAGGGGAAGCAGAAGTATTTTTATGTGCCACCAAACTAAGTAAAAGTCTTTATCTATTGTTTCTAGATTTTATAAGTATGTCGAAGAGACTATTCGATACTCTATTCTACAGTGTCTTAGTCCTGCCCTGCACCCATGTTAACAGTATGGCAGTCAGTGAGAGACTGAAGCAAGATAGTTTATACTAGCCGAATTTATTGGGTGCATTTATACACCTCCCAGGAACGCTAGTACGATGCAAGGTGTAGATCAGAAAAAGACAGGTCCTTCTGATCATCTGATGAGAATCCACCTTCACATGCGTGAAACATTTCGATTTCTGAAATAAAATTTAAAAAACAATCTTGCACAATTATACGGTAAGCATGATGGACTATCATAGGACTAGGATTAACAGTTCAAACAATTGACCCACCGGTCCAATGTGGAATTTAGTGAACTACGAGGTAGTCTCCAGATAGAATCCGTAGATAATTTAGAACAAATCTTGCGGGTTAATATCCCGCGCTATGAAACACTCAATCATAATTCTCGGGTCAAGTTCATGGATCATGGAATACATTCCTGATGTGGAGTCATCTTCGCCAACGCCCCTGCAACTTGTCAATTAAAACATGGAAATCTGTATTTTCCTCCTGTAATGAAAGTCTTGACCTTAGGGGAATTTTCTGGGATGGCGGGCTGAGTACAAGATCATGACTTAAACAGTCACAGACCAACTTACACAGAATATCGGCAACTTCTCTGACAGTCAGAATAGCCCATCGGTGACGTTACGTATTCGTGGCGTCAGTCACGAAAAAATGGAAAAACTATTCTCAGTGAAATTGTGGCTAAGTGCTTCATCACGCTCAGGGTCAAACAGCCTGAAAGGTGAAAAACATTTCAAGAAAGGTTGTTTCTTCTCCTGTGAAGGTTACGACACGTGTCCAGCATAATATTATGCGGCTTCTTGTGCACAACGTCCCGGAGCTAGACGGCGGAGGCTTTGAAGCGGTGAACATTCATCTCTACAACGTCATATGTCTCTAGCGGCATCAGCTGGGTTTAAGAGATAAACCCAGGGCCAAACACTCATCGATTTTTATCAGTTACTTCTGCTGTTTTGAATGGAAACTTGATTCACGACATGCCCTTCTACTTAGGTAAATGTAACTGCAAGGCATGAGGCAGATCTGAATAGACATCCTGGATTTCCAGTGAAACCAAACGCTTCTTGCTTCAACTGCTCTAAGCTAGACACCGTTACGTGAGCAGTAACCTTTCTGGCCGTGGCAGGAAGCGTGTGCTTCGCAGTACAAGGGGCTCTGGGAGCATAAGCCTTTAAAAGCAGACACTAAAAGTGGATAGTTTGCTTTTTGCATTTCACATTCACCGTACGTATACATTCATAAACGTGTTGCATATTTTCTACATTTACTGGCGTAAAAAAGGTGAGAACCACGATGGTTGCGGAGGTCTCCGGTGAAATAACGATTTATGTGAGATACAAAATTTTCCCAGCATCGTCAATCCAACCAATTAAGGTGAGATAAGAGATGTATCTGCACAATGTCCATCTCAAGCCGCAGCGTGGTGAAAGTTGGAACTTCCTGTTTGTAAAGATCAAAATTACCAGAATTTAGAGTCTTTGTGATGTGATGTGATGTGATGTGATGTGATGTGATGTGATGTGATGTGATGTGATGTGGTGTGATGTGATGACTGATGTGATGTGGTACTGATCAGCCACGATTAATGCAGACAACTGGTCTGATCATAACGTGCCCAGTTCGGTGTAATAGGGTAGAATTTTAGACGAAAAAGTACACTCGACGTAATATTGAAATTCAGTGACCTTCTGGCCAAATTCAAGGTCGTTAACAGCATGATGTGCAGCCCCCATAGTGATGTCGAGAAGATTGAATTACACCGTGATGACGGACTAGAAAGTACTACAGATATGAATCTTGCAAGCTTGATTCAACTGCTTTCAAAGGCATCCTTAGGTGTTTCGAAAAGAAGAACAAAGTGACGTTTAAATCAAATGCCTGCTGTACCGTTTGTTCCTTTCTGCAAAATAAAAAGACAAAACTCTAAAAGTGCGACAGTGGAATTATTTGAGTCTTGAGATCTCTTGACAGCAGGAGTTATTCCTCATTTGCTTGCAAGTTTATTGACCTCGCAGCTTGCTGGCGTTACTGTGGTAACCTTTACAGTGTCATCAGAGCGATCCGAAGTTCGACGCCTGTGGCTAGTTTGGCTTTCCCTGATATCACTAATGGGTACGAAAATTGAAGATGTTCCTCATCCCTGCCTTAAGGGGTTTTTCATTCCATACGGCAGAGAGTAGGAAGACAGCAGAGGGCAATGGTCTTGCTCAGTGCGGCTTTATCTATTCACCTTACATAATGTTTCTTTTAGAAACCAGCGTATTGTTATTTCAAATTAAGTTTACCACCAACTGGGAGATGGAAAATGGAAATAAAGGTTTGTCCCATAATAAACCCCGCACATCTGCCCCCTCCAACCGTCTGATTCAATAGCCTGAATACAAGCATTGTCATATCTTCTATGCCTTAGAGGTGTCGTGTCCAACGCGGTTGAATGATATGCCTTGTTGCGAAAACAAGTTTCAAATTGCCTTACTATACTCAATACTGCCACCAATGACGCACGATGAACATTATACGGGCAAACACCTTTCTTCACTGTGACCAAATTTGATTCGCGGTATAAAGATGACGAGAAAAAATCTTCTGCTGAACAAACTGTACATATGTCACCAGTTCTTAATATCTAATGCAATAAACATGTACGTGTTTCCTGTAGATTTACACGCGTAGAACTCACATTTTACCAATTGCAATTTTGATACTGGGAGAATCTCCGTTGTGCTTAACTTCCAATTCCATCATCGTAGACCATCTTGGGTGCCAGTGATATACGACTGTCGTTGCTGGCAAAACTTCAATATAACCAGTAATGCAGATAAGTAAGAGTGATCGGGGGTGAGGCTGGTTTTCGTTTACCAATATCAGCAATGCAGGTAAGTTTGAACCTAAAGCACCACCTCTCCCCTTGCCTTCGTTTCCACGGTTTGCAATGAGCGCGTTTCATAAGTTATTTCAGTCTACCTGCTGTTATCAAATCAGACGGATGACAATAACTTGCGAGCGTGTTATTACTTTCCTTTTGTTCGCCACAGCGAAGGAAATTTAGAATTTAATGACTTCGCTGTTCTCTATTCCGTTGTCATCAGCTACTGCAGATAGAACTCGTCTCGAGGAAATGTCGGTGATATGTCAAGAAGTCAACGTCCCTTCAGAAACGATGATAACTTCCAAAATGATGCGCGAAACTGTACTCTGACATTCGTATCAAAACTAAAACCATTCTTAATTTTCAGCACCATGGCCAGGGAATACTGCATGAATACGGCATGCGAAGGCGCACAGGTGCGTGAAGTTGCAGATGGATACAGGCATGGTAATGTATGGATGCACCCTGTTGTTAGCCCATCTTATTACCTATCCATGTCTGTAGTCTCAGGGCTCCGCCGATCTGTATGCGTGGTCCGCTATCCCATGCAGCATATGCATGATGGTCGCCGAGCTGATATATGGGAGGGCCAAGTAGAGTTTAACGGCCATGATGTTATCTGACAAATGGCCCTCTCAACATCCGCCGATCTTTGGGTGATGTACGTCATTAGCAGCCAGTCATTGCTGTCAAACGCATAAGCCATTAGCTGTCATCAAAATCAAGGTCATCAGAGTAACTAGCATATATTTCTTGTCGTAATATTTGAAAATCAGCGTACATCTGAACAGCTCACTCTTCCTTTTGTGCCGTTCTTGGTGTGATGTGACTGATATGAATTAAAGGCCAAGTCAAGAACTAAACGCAGACGTTAGTATTTACTCTTATACTTACAAAAATGTTTGAGGATAGGTGGCCAAGTTATAGTGATGAAAAAATATACAGAAATCGAATAAAACGTACATGTACAAGAGAGAGAGAGAGAGAGAGAGAGAGAGAGAGAGAGAAAGAGAGAAATGGTCTATTGCCATTGACATTAAGGTTTATTGCCATTGACATTAAAAACTCTTGCAGCACATTTACAAAAGGCTGAATTGTCGTTTTTTTACTGTCAGTATTTCAACCTCTAACTAGTTAACACAATTAAAAGGATCGAGTGACAAAAGAACATCTGCTTGTTTACAATAACTGGTCAGAATGTATACAGCTGACTTGAAATTAACTCTGCCACATATGCAAGCTTAGGTTCATACTTTAAAGAAATGCATACGACGGCTGGTAAGGTCACTTGTTAACAACTAAAGAGTATTTTTTTCCATCTCATACAGCAGGCAAGGCTGTGATAATTGCTCCTCGTAGTATATATAGAGCATCACATGGCGACTCACAAGGTAAAGATGGAGTAATTTGCATCAATAAGACAGTTACCCGGTCCTAGTCTCTCCTACATGTCGATCAGACGATGCACGTGGAGATGTTAAACGAAAGCAAATCATTATGTCCATCCTCGTCTGAAGTAGTGCTGTACCGATGGCCTTTTTAATGATAAAGACGGTTGGTTAATTTGATATGCTAATTTGTCGTATTTTGTTTTGTTTCTCTTTCATCATTGGAGGGTGGCTTCTTTTCCTCGGCTAACGCTATCGCCAATTTAGGAATTCTGAGCACCACGTTCGTCTGTCCAGACTATTCCATTTCATTTAAAAGAATTAACGTCAAGTTTCAATCGATATTGACAACATTGCCCACTGCAATACAAAAGTTGGACACAAGGCGGCGCCCATTCTCCGATATGCCACAAGCCACCATCCACATCTTAAACGTGGCGACTAGGCATATAAGGCGCATGTGTTGTTGTAGATCTACTGACGTTTCTGCCTGGAGGTAGTTAGCCAGAGAGACCAGGTAATACAACACACTAGAAGGGTTGTTAACACAGTAATGTACATAACTATCCTAGGTTGGGTGCTAAAAGCAAGGTCGTGTGTCAACATCCCACACTTAGTTCGTGCCTGCAGTGGTCAATGTGGTCGGTAACTTCTAAAGGTGATAAATACTAGACGAGTGTTCACTGATTGCCCTTGTCTGGTCTATTATTTAAGTTTTGACTTGGCTAGCGATGGCATGCACACAGTTCAGAACCGCTACCCCCTCAGAGAAAGCCCTTAAGGACGTTATCTTCTATAACGTCCGTTACCCTGATGAGCGAGTGAAGCGCAGGTGGAAGGCATCAGTCTGACTGGGACAAGAGAGGCGTTATCCCAGGGCGGGGCTGGTGACGTCACAGGGTGATGCCCGTTACTGGTAGAGGCAGTCCTCTTCAAATAAGGGCCGAACTAAGAAGCCGTTTGTTTACATAGCAAAGTTGACCCGTCCAATACTTCATACCAGTACCTGCGTCATACAACGCGTACCCACGCAAATGCCCGTGGCAGACAAATACGGCGACGGTGTGGTAAGCGTCAAAAGCTTCTGATCACATGCAGAACTATGGGAACTATTTAATAATGAACTTCGACGTCTGATTACTAGCAAAGCTTGGTTTGTTTGGGCTTTGATCGGATCTCCATTAGTGACTGATACATCACTACTTTCCAGGACTGGAGTCCGGGTGAACGATATAAATCACCGTATGATTAATACGAGACGGAGGTTCGCCAGGCCTCCATCCGGGTGATTTGAAGTTAATCACCAACTCTAAACGGGAGGATTTGCACCATCGCACACCGGGGCTTGCCCCAACTCTTTTTTGAAAGGTGTGGTGGGTTCTTTAACTTGTGCGGGGTGTGGCTCGACCCAAACAAGGGACCTCCAGCTGCCACTGAAAAGATCTAGCACGTGTCAGGCTATTGGTGAACATGAAAGTCAATCTGGCAAAATATACTGCGGGGTCTATCAGTTCTGGCAAATTGAGTGCAATTTTCGATCCAGTCTTAGCAATTGTATCGTGGCGGCTGTAAAGAAATCAATGCGAACTTGGTGAATCAGAATAATCATTGATTCTAATTGTTCAAAACAAGTTGATACCTTCTTAGCAATTTCATGAAGTTACGTTACTACCTTCAGTGCTGTTAACGAATAAGAAAACTTCTAGTATTCAATGTAACATCTTGAACTAGGGTATAAAGAAGAACTGGCATCTAACACAGTAAGAGTCTATTCATTATGTTGCTTCAAACACGTGCCATTGAGTTTGCAATGACAAGGAACTGGGTCAACAGCCCGTGATAACAGTACGCAGCTGTGAAGCTCTTTTACCGCAGGACATGATACAGATATCAAACACTTCACTTTCATTTTCCATCGTATGAGCTCATCTAGTACTAGCAAACGAAACAACCTGAGAAGCAATGGAGTAATTTGACAAAGTCTACATTCTGGCAATCTCATTTGCTTTTCATTTTCGCCTTAAGAGATCTAATCTACTTGATCACTTGCACTTCCTTTTCTAGTGTTCCAAAGGAAATTAATGGTCGTTAAGATTTCCCGTTTTGCCAGCTGTTGTCCTGTCCTTAGTGCTGAAATACATTCCTCTGAGCCACAAGGACGGCACATGCTGATAAAACGTGCGAACGCTGGTATATACCGTTCACACCACTGCCCTTGTGGATATATATTTGCTCAAAAGGACTTCTTTTAACAGAATGTTAAGGAGAAAGAGGTTTCTCCCCTGCTTCAATGTCTTTTGCTATCCACCCATCACTGCAAGCATGTATACATACTGTAGTATCTAACAAGACTCCACACACCAAGTAAAAGCAAGAATGCTTTTATTTGTTTTTTTTATAGAATGACGGCACAGTCAGCATCTATCTCTGTATCATTACATAATATATTTGTCATAATAATGGTGATGATAAATTCATAATTATGGTTGTTTCAAAACAGGCAGCATTTATCAGAATCATCCTGCTTCATTTTGGCACTCACATCTCTACCTCACTTCACCTCATACAAAAATACCTCTACTTGGTCGAAGGTTACTATGACTGGAGGCACTATAATGTCTCATACATGTCTCTAGCAGGCTTCTTCGATGCATAAACATAGGATAAAAACGTTGCTTTACGATAGAAAAATTCTTAAAATTCTAACACTTGTTTGTGGCGGTTTCAGCATAAACGTGCTGGGATCTACACAAGTGTGGAAAGAGTACACTAATGGTAACCACCTAACTGGTGCATATATTTTGATACAAAACTTGCAATATGGCACTTATAGCAGTGCATTGACCTCTCGAGCCCCTCCCGTTGTGTTGTGTTACTGCATCACTGTCGGCCATGTCTCACAACAGCCTATAGAGGTTCCTCCACTTAGCACCACTGTGATACATCTCACTGCATATTGGTCTTTGGTTATATCTGGCTAGGAACTGTTCTTACACTCAAAGTGCTAGTACAACCTTGCTAGTGTCTCCCTCATGACAGCAGGTTTAACAATCTTTTGGTTCCTTTCATTTCCCCTGCTGCTCCCAGAGTACTGGCACTATTTTCCCTCTCTGATGCCAACTTTCCAAGGTCTCTACAAAAGATATCTGTTTAACTTCCTAATGCCAGATGTACATGGTCTATGTTGTGAAGGGGATGGTCCCTTAGTACAGCTGGAAATCTCACTGCCATAGTGCTGACTATGAAACATACACACAGCACACTCCCTTCTTACACTGAGACATGACCTCCAGGGCACCACACTAACTTAAACTTGCACTAGAAAAGTAGCTTACGTTTCCTTACATGTAACGGTATACTTCATATGGTGCTTACTTAACTTGTAATGTCACTCGGCTTAGGCACATACATGGCATAATATACTGTTGATACTTTTCCTGTTCATCACAAAAATGCACATTATTTATAGTTTACAATGGGGAAGGTTTATTGCTTATTCCTCTTCTTCTCCTCCATCCACTTCTGCCTCTGGAGTGTTGTTGGTGTTGGAGCTATGTGGTGTTCCCGTGGACCCCGTGGAGAGCTGGGAGATGGAAGGTCGTCTCGGTGGAGTACGGTCCCCGTCCTCTAGATCTCGCGGTGGCGTGGACGGCGTAGAACCGTGTGACGAGTAGTACCTCCTGGGGTAGGAGCTGGTCTCGAAGGTCTTGTCTGTGTATGGACCGTTGCTGCGACTCGCAGTGGAAGGAGTCTGTGAGAGGAGAAGGGGTCGGGGGTGGGGAGGGGTGGGATGGGAAGGGTTGGAAGCACACATAGGGGAGGGGTGTTTGTCAGCAAGTTAGTTGGCATGTTACGACTTTGTTTTCACTCCATTGCTAGGTATGCACAACAGCCACAGTTTTCACTGCTTGACTGGTGAGAGAGATCTTTTTACAACAGTTCTCTTGACCTATTGTTCAAATGCACACACACACATGTATCAGCAGAATCAATACAGTACAGGTAGTAGTCATTCCAACAGTGAGCAGTGGTGCAGGCATGAAACATGTGAGGACAGAAGAGCAAACAGACAGAAGCATGCATTTTGTGGCATGCACAGCAAAACATACACAAGACAAAGTACATAGACCAGATTTAGAGAGAGAGAGCACATAGCAAAGCATTGAGGGGAGGGAGTAGAGGGTGTACAAATGGGAAAATGAACACATTAGAATTCATTGAAGTCATTGGTACCTGAACTGCAGAGGCCAAACACTCTGGTATCCATGTGACAGCTGCACTTGATAATCTACAGATTAACCACTATGTGCCTAGATACTTCATCATAGATATATTTGCATGGTGTTTTACATCTTATACATCTTCAGTGTCTACAATACAAGCAGTGCAGCCAGATGTGCAGCATAGCCACGGACTGACACTACAAGTAAGTCTGTCAAGCCTCCTACAGTGAGCTCTGTTCCGAAGTCTCAATGACTCCACAGAATTCTGGTAGGGAAACATCTGTAGCAAGGGGGAGGAAGACAT
>NC_049991.1:11126961-11130421 GCF_000003815.2 Branchiostoma floridae | reverse complement strand
TAGGCAATAGGCTTTACCTGGAGGGGGCAGGAAAAGGCACATGGAACAAACACATGCAGGTATCTGGCAAGGTAAGCTTTTCATCTGGCACACAACATGGAAAGTTCAGAGCAGATGGTGTACATGTATGTCAATGTCAGGTAGCCATAGAATGTGTAGGGTGCAGTTTACCTCAGTGGTACGTTCAAGTCTTTAGCTATAAATCTGTCATTGTCAAATGTACCTGTCATACTCTTCAGCAATCTTACTGTCTAAATGTGCAGCTTAGTTCACTAGTGTGCTGCAAAGCATCTCTAAACATAAGATTGTATGCCTTGTCATGTATATATTGTAGTGATGCCATTCCGTAAATAATCTAGGCTCTCTTTAAATAGCCTAAAACTATTTCCCTCTAGATCTGGTATCTTTGTAACTTGCGATAAGCTACTAGAAAAAGCCAACCATGTACAATCTATTTACCTCCCCTCTGAGGCAGCTAAAAAAGATGTCCCATTGCAAGCTCAATAGTGCATAACATATCGCTGTGAAGCAATTTACCTGTCAGTGATTGGAAGAGACCTACTAAGCATAGGAAGCAGGATGGTATGGAAGGCAAAAGAAATACAAAGAAAAGGACTAAACTATTTGCAGAGAGTTGAAAGCATCTTTATTATTGTTATTTATAATAACAAGAGTAAAAGTACAATAAGCAGTGGTTTGTTATTGCAAGATTCACATGGATCTGGAACCTGACATTTGCTGAATGTTATGTTTGGTTAATAGTCTAAGTCCATTATAGTGTCATCAAAGACTTGATATTGATAGAAGCCCATGCAATGTACAGTCCAGAAAGAATATGAGTCCTGTCCGTCACCTTCCTTCTATATACTAGCATCAGTTTGCAGTTGCATTTTCAGCCATTGTTTTGCTACATGTTGTGCTGTATACATAACTACATATTACTGCTGAACTGTAACATCTAGGGTTATCATGACTCTTCTAGCAGTTAAACACTACAAAGCTCTAACTTGAACCAAAAACCAATAATATAGTATCTTTTGGGATTCAGGGAGGATTATGTCTCATTGAGTAAGTTTCATTGTCAGTTTTTGTTGTGTAGGACAGGAAAGAAAGAAAGAGATACATTACACAAAACATCTATATACATAACAGATGGACAGGATAATAGAGAATATAATAACTAATATTTTAGTAAAGAATATGTTTTCTTTAGCAGTTTCTGCTATGGAGTACTGTGTTCAAACCAAATGCTTTGTTTATAAAAAGTATGAGATATAAAATGAAATCTTAAGTCCAAGAAGTCAAGATTATCTTTTCCAGTCAACTGTCTTGGAAAATTGTAACAATCCGTTTACATGGTCCCACAAACTGCTACTTTTTGTATTGACAAAGTTGTACAAAATAGGATGAATACAGCAGGCATCACTTATGAATAGCTTTTGTACTAGGAACAGCACATAACACAGAGATCTCCATAGCAGACATTACTCTTGTACAATTGGAACTATACAACAGAACAGAAGGACAGAGAAGTACCGGGACAGAGTAGGAGAGAACAGCTGGAGGAATAGCACCTAGTAAGTGTAGTGAGTCTCATCCTCTTCCTCACTGTCAGAGGGGAGGTTGAAATCATGATAGCGGACTTTATGTACCGTGATGCGAGTGGCAGGAGAGACCGTGCCACGGTTGCGTGCCCGCAGCTTGTTGAGGGAGCCCTCCGCGATCTCCGCCCGCTCCTCTGCGTCCTCCAGCTCGTGCTGGGTCTTGCGGAACTTGGAAAGGTTGATGGTGGCCTGCTCCTCCTGTGGTGGGCAGGAAAATCAGGCAGTCTGACATCTTTTCTTAAGTAACAAGGTTGTGCAGGATTAGGAAAACAATAAATCAGTATCACAGATGCCTCACTTTGAAAACAGTTTTGTACAGAGACTTCTGAAAAGTGGCTAACTTACGATTTCCTCCACTTGTCTCTTGTAAGACTTGATCTTCAGTTGTAGTTTCTCGATAAGTTCTTGCATGCGCTCCTGGGTCTTGCGGTCCTCCTCAGCCTGGAAGCTCAGCTCCTTGAGGCGGCGCTCGTTCTTCCTCATGTTCTTCTGTGTCTCAGAGTGACGCCTCTGCTCGTTCTCCAGCTCTTGTTCCAGCTCACGCACCTAGATAACGACAAAACATTATTACTTAGTATTAGACTATGGCTTTAAAAACTAGTTTTCACCAGCTAATATCGTATCTCTTGACATTTTCTCATATTCTTTCATGGAATAATCACCTCATTACATCTTTTATGACTCACAGGTTCTTTGAGTAAGTAAAAGGTAGCCTCTAGCTGTAAGTTTTTGTGTTATACATATTACTCTGGAGGAAGGTGGATGATCTTACCCTGGCCTCAAGTTTCTGGATGAGCCTCTTGCCTCCCTTGAGCGCGATGGCCTCAGCCTCGTCCAGGCGCAGCTGCAGGTCCTTCAGTGTGACCTCCAGGTTCTTCTTAGTCTTGTCCAGCTGCAGGCACGTCTCCTGTTCCGCACGCAGCTCATCTGCCAGGTGGGCAGCCTGGGAGGGAGGGGGGATGGTACAATTAGTCATGATGGGGACAAAGATATACAAGGTTCATGCCTTAGATGAAGACATGGCTGCATATGGTTTCAAAAAATGTCAACAAAGAGGTTTTAAGCAGGGTGTCTTTAGACTGGCCCTCACCCGCCAAAATGGCCTGCCTGAGTTACAGACTGAAGAGATTTCATCGTAGTATACATGTATGTACTTTACCTCAGCAGAAGCCTTCTTGGCCCTCTCATCTGCTGCCTTGAGCTCAGAGACTGTCTCGTCCAGCTCCACCTGCAGGGCCTGCAGCTCCGCGTCTACCTTCCTCTTGTGGGCAGACAGCGAAGCATTCTGGGCCGCCAGCTCATTGTTACGGTCCTACAAGGGACAGATATGCCGCTAGATTAGACTTCTGTCATGTATGGGTGATACATCATGTAATAAAAGATGTACTGAAAGATTTAATGGTTTATGTTTTTTTATATATCCATAATAATTATCACAAACAATAAAAAAGCATGATCACCTGTAGGTCCTGAGCATCAGCCTCAGCCGCCTTGCGGACCTTCTCGGAGTGCTCGTACAGAACACGGAGATCCTCCAGCTCGGTGATGGTCAGCTGCAGGCGCTTCTCCAGGAGAGCGTACTGCTCACGCAGCTCCTCACGGCTGCGGATCTCATCATCAAGCTGAACCTGCAGCACAACAGACAAACTTCAGTTCTCAACATGTATGTGTTTTTTTTAGAGAAGATCAATAGATATATTCAAAGACATCAATAGATGAAAGTTGAATCTCTACTTCTGGATAATTCAAATTTAATTCAGACGTTTCAAACGACCTCCGTCGTTCTTCTTCAGTGAAATAAAAATAAAAGTTTACAACTCTGTGGAATAAGGAATACTTCTTACGTTCTAAATAAA
>NC_049991.1:11067550-11126784 GCF_000003815.2 Branchiostoma floridae | reverse complement strand
GTCGTTTGAAACGTCTGAATTAAATTTGAATTATCCAGAAGTAGAGATTCAACTTTCATCTATTCATTATATTCCTGGATGTATAATCTTCACAAACGTATTCAAAGACATCTTGTAAGGGTTAAAGTCGGCAGCAGCATTGTCAAGGATGACTGTAGCTGGTTTACCTGTAGTTCCTTGATGGTGACCTGCAGTTTGGTGATTGTCTTCTTGGCCTCTGCGTTGGCCTTGGTGGCGTTGTCAAGGGCAACCTCCAGCTCGTTCAGGTCTGCCTCCAGCTTCTTCTTGGCACGGATGGCTTCGTTCTTGGCCTTGGTCTCCACCTCCAGACTGGCCTGGAGAGACTCGAGCTGGCGCAACAGGTTCTTACTGTGGGAGGGGGGCGGAGGGAAGGTCTATGAAACTCATTATATACTGTGTCAACACAATGCTATTATAAATGTTTAGGCAATGAGTTTTGACTATGGTAAACCAGAATGACATGACAAATAATATTAATGAGAGAATAAAAGTTCACATTCTACTGGGACAGAAACTCTTTCAACTCTCTTGTTACTGGAAGACTTTGAAGGTCAAAGACCTGGAACGTTTTCCTAAGCTTGATCTTTGTGACACTGGTTGTAAATTTAGACGGCAACCAATCTACCACAGATGGTAAAAGCCTACTTGTTTTACAGATTTGGACCAATCCTGGCAGCATGTAAAGAAGAAGAGTAGCAGAAGTT
Source organism: Branchiostoma floridae (assembly GCF_000003815.2). Classification (NCBI taxonomy): domain Eukaryota; kingdom Metazoa; phylum Chordata; class Leptocardii; order Amphioxiformes; family Branchiostomatidae; genus Branchiostoma; species Branchiostoma floridae. The sequence continues at coordinate 11,126,059 of NC_049991.1, read as the reverse complement.
GTCTTTGACTTGTGCCAAGAATGCTCACTTGTATAGAAGCCAACGTCAGCACCCCACAAGAATGTAAACCTTTCAGTATGTGGACAAGACAACATGTTGCTTTTAGCTAACCCTTCTGTGACCCTCCTGGCCCCTATCCACAGTAGTTGCATTCTTGTTTATGCTCTGTGAACTGCTGTCTCCTACCTTAACAAAGTTCTACCCTCTCAGATGGATTCATTGATGTTGTTTTGACATACGGCCCACAAAGAATGTTGGTGTCACCAGACCTGTTATTTACAAGTCTGGAAGGTTCAAGCTCCAATGCTTTTATGCTCTGTGCTATGGACTAATGATGAATTGCACCTGTTTTAGAATAGAGCTTTTTCTTTTGATCTTAACCATTTCCTGCATGTCCTGTTATTTATTGTCCAGAGGTTGCTTGCGTAAATTTCAGCAAAATCATTAAAATGAGGACAGTCTCATATATGGTAAGACTACATACCCAATCCTCATGATTCAACTGTTACTTTACATAGGGGCAATCATACATCTGAGTCAGTAAACTGCATGATCTCTAACACTTCCCCTAGGCCTGCCTTGCCCAAGAAGGATGACCCATTTAGCTGCAGGACTTTGGGAGGGACTCCAGCCACACTGACAGGGCTCACTCTGCTGAAGACCACTTGTAGGCTAATCCAGCAGGGTCTGGGGGACACGACCTCTGACCTGGCAATAGCTGCCACCTGTCCTGATGTGCTGAGGAACTGTTGGTGACTACCAATGACCCAAACTGGGAGGTATCTATCTCACTGGGCAGAACTGTTGGTAACTACTGATGACCCAAACTGGGAGGTATCTACATGTATCTCACTGGGCAGAACTGTTGGGAACTACTGATGACCCAGACTGGGAGGTATCTATCTCACTGGGCAGAACTGTTGGTAACTACTGATGACCCAAACTGGGAGGTATTTATCTCACTGGGCAGAACTGTTGGTAACTACTGATGACCCAAACTGGGAGGTATTTATCTCACTGGGCAGAACTGTTGGTAACTACTGATGACCCAAACTGGGAGGTATCTATCTCACTGGGCAGAACTGCTGGTAACTACTGATGACCCAAACGGGGAGGTATCTATCTCACTGGGCAGAACCGCTCCACAGGTTTGCCATGTCTAATTAGTGGGATATCTCCTTGTTGACTGGACCTCCATTAACCAGACCCAAATTTAGTAGCAAGTCTCACACCAACGCAGTTGTTGGAGCAACAATCTGAATTTCAAAGACATCTTAACTAACTGGTTGATTTTCTCTCAAGTAAGTTCAAGTTCCAAATAGAAGGCACTGCGGCCTCAGGTGCGTCCAAAAACAACATGTTTTCGTGAAGGTCTTTTTTGTGCCCTGCATCTGGTTCCTGGCTAATAATAAATTAGACAGGCTTGCAGTAAACAGGAAGCATTAGATACAGAGGATGAGTGGATGTCTTTCATCAGCACAGTAGCCTTGGGTGGACAGTTTGCCAGATGCAGAAATGTGACTGATGTTTCTCCAATGGAATCTTGACAAGCATGTGTTGCAAATCTGTTTCTAATTGGCCCTTATTTGGCCTGGTATACTCACCCTACGTCAAAACTGCTTTGGCTTCCAAATTCTTATCGTTCCACTGTTCCTCTTTAATATGATATACTACCAAATAAAGAAATGTTCGGAGCTTACCGTGTGGTTTCAAACTCCTCCTCCTTCTCGGCAATTCTCCTTTCACAGTCAGACTTCACTTGGACAATCTCGACCTGCAGGCGAGACACCTTTGCAGCCTCCCCTTCCAGGGAAGCTTCCAGCTCCTCAATAGTTGCCTACAGACAAAAAACCATCTCTGTCAATTTTTTTGTCATTACCACCTCAACACCAAGTGTATTCCAAAGGGCATTCTAAAGGGTAGGGTATTCCAACATTTTTTAATTCTCTGTGACAAGATCATACTGCTTGGTGAAATTTCTTAAAATGTGATCTGCTTCACTGTACAGTCACATGTAATTAAATTTTTGAGTGAATATCATTTGATTCTTGTTGACACCCCATCCACAACAACATCTGTCACACATTCCTTACTAATGAGTCCATCGATTCGTGTTTGGTAGAACATGAACTAAATTTGGTAAATGTACATCACAATACCAAACATTTTTCTTCCTGCTGCCATTAACAGCCAGGTCTGCCACACATTCCTCACTAATGAGTCCATCAATTCCTTTTCAGCAGCAAATGGACCAAATTTGGTAAATGTATATCACAATGCCACCTTACCAACAGTTCCTCCTTCTCCAGGTCCAGCCTCTTCTTGGCCTTCTCCAGCTCGTGGACATACTTCTGGCTGTCTGACAGCTGGTCGCTCAGATCACGGCACTCGTCTGTAGGGCACAGGAGTCAGCCTTATCAAGACAGGCCAGCCTATATCTACACCTCAACGATCAATCATCAACTACACCTTGCGACAAGGCAGAGACACAGTGTTCCCTGCCATCCTCGACTGTCATTCAGCTTGGACCCCCAGCAGCGAATGGACAGTGGGTTGGCATGCAAAATAGAAGTATCTGGACCAAATTCTCCCAATATGTGAAGGAAGGAGGACATACAAATGTATGGCATCATGTTTTCAGCTTGTTTTCAGATGTACAACACAGTAGCTGTATCAAAGTTTCAAACAGCACTTCCTCACAAACTGTCTGCCTTGCTCAATCCCTTCTTTTTCATTTTTCAGGAAACTTATCACTTATAGACGTCCGTCTCTATTCCAATTATCGTCGTATGGATAGACTATGATCATGGAAAGCTTCAGTTTCAAACCGAGCCATGTACAAATTTGTGTGGATAGGTCATACCCTTCAGAGCACCATTCTCCCTCCTGAGCTGGTCAATGGTGTCCATGGCCTCGTCATACTGGCCCTTGAGCTTGAACAGTTCAATCTGGTACGACTTGCATTCCTTCTGGCTGGCATCCAGTTCTACGGTGATCTCCTCGCACTTCACCTTCCATTCTGCAATCTGAGGGGAAGAGGAGGACCATGTGAGAAGATCATTAGATTAATGGTAGCTTTAGAAAAATGCATTGTACAAAAGCTTACCCTCCTAAAGCCTGTAAGTCAGCTTGTGTCCCTTAATTTATTGTCAGTTCTGTTGCTTGAGGAAGTTGAGAATCTCATAGAATAGGGAAAAGTGTTCCAGTGACAAGTATTAAGTAAAAAAAAAGTCTTGTACACAAGCTTAGCCTCCTAAAGTCAAATTTGCGGAACAAGCTTAAGAGACTCGTGGCAAAATAGACAGTAGTGGTAAGCTTCTTTGATCTATAACCAGTGAAGGTAACATGTTTCTGAGCTGCCCACCTGTTTGTCCAGCAGGCGCTGCTTCTTCTCCAGAGCAGCTGCAGCTGCGTTGGCCTTCTCCAGGTCAATCATCAGGTCCTCCACCTCACCTGCCAGCCTGTTCTTAGTCTTCTCCAGGCTGGACACCTTGGCTTGGGCTGCCTCAACCTACAGGGGGGGGGGCAACAGCATATCTGAGTTAACAAATTTGGTTGGTGCTGCCATGCATTTAATCTTCCTTGTTTGGCTGCTAACAGCACCTACATGTATTTCTGGTACCTTCGAGGATACAGAATTCAATCATATTGTGCTGTGGGTAATCACTGCAGATACTGCAATACGTAAATGAAAAGGATCCAAAAGCTACCATATTTCACCGTCACCCTACCTGTTCCTCTGCGATCTGCAGCTTGGCGGCTAGCTTCTTCTTCTGTTCCTCCAGCTCCTCCAGCCGTTGGATCACCTCCGTCTCATACTTGGTCCTCCAAGATGCACACTCGGCATTAGCCTTGGATAGCTGCCTCTGAAGCTCTGTCCTACCCTCCTGTTGACATGGAGGAGGAAACAGAATTGAGTTAAACATTTTTGTCTCATATTAGATCACTAAATTCTCACTATTTCTCTGAAGCGTTATCGTGAAATGTCTGTCACAAGAGTCCAGTAAGAAGTCATACCCTTCTGAGAACCTTTTCTGCATTTCCTTTCCTATAAAAATCAGATTTATAGATATATATCACTGCTGTACATCTCCCCTCAGGCCTTTTGGTTGATTCCTTAGTCATAACTTTTTTCCCATCCAGTAAAAGTCTGACCTGTTCTTCATCCAGCTGCTCTCGCAGGACATCCAGGTCATGCTGCAGCTGCACCACCTGGTGAGACAGCTGCGTGCGCTGCCTGGTCTCCTCCTCAAGACCCTTCTTGGCCTCCTCGTAGCTCTGCTGCACGATGGCCTTGGTGCGGCTCAGCTCGCGGACTTGGGCCTCAGCGTCGTCCATCTGCCTGCCCAGCTCGGCGTTCTCAGCTGTCAGCTTGGAGCGCAGGACCTGCAGGTCGCTCAACTGCCTGCTCAGCTCCTCATTGCGGCCATTTGCGTCCGAGTACTTAGTCTCCAGCTCGCGCACCGAGGTCTCCAGGTGAAGCTGCAGAGGATGGGGAAATAGTGCAATGTAAGAATAAATGTATGCATAACCATAATTGGATCTTCTCTCAGTTGAGGGAAAGAAAGAGCCTAAAAAAGATGCTTATCTTCCTCCAAAATTTTACTGTTTTTTTAAACTAAAAACATTTTTGAAAGTTTATCAATAAATTTTCATAAATTCAAGTGAGTCTGCAATGATTCATGATTTTGCAACTTCCTTCCCAGTTACTTCCAAAGTCTACATAGAAATAGTTCAAATCCTGATTTCTTTCATCTTGTAACGATTTGTGACACCAATGTCTAAAGATTTCCTAAAAAACAAATTTGTTTTACATGCCTTCTACTGTTTGGAAAAATAATCTGCCTTGTCTGCAGGTGATTTCCAAAGTTTATTTGGACAACAGTATCAACTGACATGGAAGTATCTGGGGCTTAAACACTTCCAATTCATGGGAGGCTGACTCTCCAAATGGCACCGTTAACAAAAATTATTTCTATCCATCCTGGTTGGGTTTGTGACATATGACTATCAGTACAAATACCACATTGCAGTATTTCATTCTTCTTTAAGTATACAGATAGATGGCAGTCAACAAATGTATGAACTTGTATGAGTCTCAAGAAGACTTCTTTGTCTGAGAGCCAGAATGGTTCTTGTCAAGGCAAAAAATATAACATTACAAATATCATTTTGATGTCCAATGCTTCTACAGGTTTAAAAATTACAGACTGCATCATCTCACTTTTATGTTGCGTTATGGGAACATTGCCAGGCAAGGATAACAAAACAAAGTCTGAATTCCTGCTGGCCGAAATCCCATAGAAGTTTGTCAGACAGGTGGAACAGGTCCTGAAACACCAGGAGGCTGGCAGGGGTTTAACTGTGCTTACATCCACGGGGTGCCCTACATTCCACGGTCCGGACACACACAGCCCCCGGCCAGCCATGCCGTAACAGTCAGGGTCACTGACTCACAAAGCTGGGGGTCCAGTAATGTAGTTCCTGGACAGGTGATCTTCTCATGCCATGAAATGTTGAAATTTGGTCCTGATTTTTAAATGCAAGGAACTGTATTGGATGAGTTGGTGGGCAAACAGAATGTGTTTATTCTCTCCATAGTCTTGACCTAACAGAATGCTTTGATTTCCTTGTCCAAAATAACGAAGTCCTGACAAAGGTGATCTGAAAATCCCCAGAGGACCCTTTTCAGGGATTATTACCAACTTCTAATCATGCATTTTGTTAGCTTTGTGTGTAATCCTCAGTCATGGGACAGCCAAGGAACACACCAGTGAGTAGCTCAGGAGGAAGACAGGAAAATCCTCCACTGGGCTAGTTAGGAATCCTGTTCCAGACATGCACCATTAGGCAGATTCCATTCAGTGCATCCCATCTGTTTTGTAGGGTTTGGAAGCACCAGTGAAAATGACTGCTGCATACAGCTGTCCCAAAATGACGCCACTAATCAATCTGCATTGATATGGTAAAGAGATGCTCTTTTTTCTTGGAATGACAGATCATGGTATCTGTACTAACAACCAGATTTTCAGCACCAGGGTTTCTGGTGGATCTTGATGGATGAACAAAATAAAGCCAATATTCAATCTCTCATGACTGAGTGAAAATGCTCCTAATGGTTTAGATTTGTGACTTTGATCATTGCAAAAATAGTTGCCAGCTGGTTGCGTGCAGGTTCTATTTTGTAAATCATAACTGTGGGCCAGGAGGGAGCAAGATCCTAAATATAGACTACCACCTCAGGCTGTCCTTATATGTACATGCAGACACAAGCACATGCATTCCCTTCTCCTGGGTGTTTGTCTAAGACTTTCACTGCATGCAAAATGGAAAGTTTAAAAAGAGCCAAAATCTTTAACTTCTCTTCATCAAATCAAAGACTTTTACACATACTGGAGAATTGAGTGAAGTAAAGATACTTTTCACAATAAAGCCAAACACTTTTACACAACTTTTTTTTGGTAGACTCTGGAAAGCTTAAACCCCTTTGAGACTCTCTCATAAGGTATGATAAGTAGTTCTGTGTTAATGTAAGCTAATCCTAGCAAATACAACTTGATCTGCTGATGCAAAATGATGGTGTACTCCCAGGGGGTGTGTGCTATCCCAGCAACTGGTATGCAATAAACCAATGTAGGAACTTGGCAAATTTTTGGGTTGTAAACGGTACTGTAAATGTCTTGGTCCAAACTGGGGTGTGGACTGACTTTGAGACAATGTTTGTTTTTGGTCTAGTTTTTGTTTGTCTTGATACCAACAACCACACATTCAAGCAGGGGGCACACCTCCTTATTTATTCCATGCATGAGTGTTACAGGACAATTGACCTCTATGCTGACCATGGCTTCATTTCTTCTTTTCCATCATCTCTAGATCTACTTCTTTCAAAACATACAAACTTTGTAACCTTCGCCGAGAGTAGGATTAGAATAGATGCAAATACATCGGAACCTTGTTGAAAGCTTAATGCATGTACAACATCCGTTAAGTCTTGCCCGCAGACTTGGCTCCATTAGAACATTCTTTCCAGTCTGCAGTAGCCTTCAACCTTAAACACACACGCCTGCCTCACGCCAAGGAGACCTCACGGACACCAAACACTGACTACTGTGTGGAGCTGGACTACAAAAAGGCTTCAGAAATAACCCTGGGCACTGTTTGCTCAAGATTATCATCAGTGCTTCTCAGACTGGGCAAATCTCCTCAGAGCTGCTGATATAAGATTAGAGGAGATGATCTGCTTATTCTTACAAGCTCATTTGAAGATGAAGTTGACCTTGAAAATCACTCTTGCATGTAGAGCTGTCTTTCACCTGTATTTGGTACCTAATGAATGTCTTGAGTTTTTCCTGTTGAGATGTTTGTTCCTGCTCTCAAGTGACTGACCTGAGGCCATTTTACTACAACAATAGAGCGTTGTGTTTTACTTCTTTTTCTAAAGTAATGGATCATGAATGAGTACGAGAGCTTTACTAAACATTTCTATTTTCAGAACTGTACTACAGCTGTGAGCAGCTTGCTCTGTAAGGCAACAACAAGCCTGTTTGTAATGATTAAAGGTTTACTCATCTGTCTGTCATACTGCTTGTATTAACCTCCTCCAACTAAAAAACAGATCAGTGGATTATAGACATGGAGTCAGGAGGTGACATACTTGCACAGGCCTTACAGCTGCAAACATTTATCTACCAGGGAAATCCTCAGGCTCATCCTTCCTTACTTGATGGAATGGCCAAGGGATTCTTTGGTAAGCTGAAAAGATATGTAGGGAGCCTCCACCAGTAGGTTTTATCAATTTTGTTTACATTCTAATCTTATCAAGGGTTTGTGTAATCAAACTAGATGTTTATCTTGATATCTGCTTACACATGAGGGGACAACCTTAACAAACTGTCCTCAGACCACATTAGCATTTATATGCATCTATCTATCTATCTATTTGAGGTAGCCATTTGATTTCTGTGTTGGTTCCAGCCTGACCACACCCTCACCTTGATTCTGGTCACAGCCTCCAGCTGGGTGGCGACATCGTCCAGCTCCACCCGCAGGCTGTTCTTCTCCTTGTCCAGCTTGGTGCGGGAGCGCTGCAGGCTCTCCACCTGCTCCGACAGCTCCGTCAGCTGGTCGCTGTGCCGCTTCCTCAGCGTGGTCACGCTGGCCTCGTGCTGCATGGTGGACTCCTCCAGCTCCCTGGGAAACAGCAGAGCAAATCAACTGTTACGTCACTGTCCTATGTCTTGTCCATATGATATGGAATCTACTGTAATATCTGTGAATAGTTTCATCAGGTGGTATGTCACTGAATAAAGAGACTCCTTTTTACACAACCATATACCTGCAGTACAATGTGAACTAGTCAGAATTGCCCTGAAGAAGGTGACAGACGGTCACCGAAACGGTGATGAGAATAAAGCAATAGTTGTATAAAAAACAGTCTCTTTATTCATCTACTGCAATAGTTATACATGCTGTATCAACAAATTTCCATATCATATTTGATAGCACGGGTATGAGTAGCATCCTCAGGGAAACTTGAGCAATTTTTTGAGATTGAAGGTTATTTAGAGCTGATATTAGTTTATAATGTCTGGGTTGGCTACATGTGGGCGTGGCTCATGTGGGCGTGGCTGTTACAGTAAGAATCTACTGATGAGTGGGTATTTTTAAAAATCTTTTATGAAAGCCCATGCTGTCCCACCTTCTGATCTTGGCGAGTTCCATCTCCCTCTTCTTGTTGAGCTCGATCTGTGCAGCAGAGGCTCCGCCCGCCTCGTCCAGCCGCTCACTGAGTTCATCCAGCTCCCGCAGCAGGTCATTGCGGTGCTTCTCAACCTACAGGGAACATAGCACAAGTCTTACAGGCTACACATCCTGTAGTACAGGGCAATCTCAACCTACAGGGAACATAGCACAAGTCTTACAGTCTACACGTCTTGTAGTACAGGGCAATCTCAACGTGCAGGGGACATAGCACAAGTCTTACAGTCTACACATCTTGTAGTACAGGGCAATCTCAACCTACAGGGAACATAGCACAAGTCTTACAGGCTACACATCCTGTAGTACAGGGCAATCTCAACCTACAGGGAACATAGCACAAGTCTTACAGTCTACACGTCTTGTAGTACAGGGCAATCTCAACGTGCAGGGGACATAGCACAAGTCTTACAGTCTACACATCTTGTAGTACAGGGCAATCTCAACCTACAGGGAACATAGCACAAGTCTTACAGGCTACAGATCCTGTAGTACAGGGCAATCTCAACGTGCAGGGGACATAGCACAAGTCTTACAGGCTACACATCTTGTAGTACAGGGCAATCTCAACCTTCAGGGAAAACATAGCACAATTTAGTGTTACAGTCTGCACATTCTGTAGTATAAGGCAATTACACGTTTATTGTCAGAGAACAGAATGCTTATTGGAAGCCATGTGTAGCATTCTCTATTCCTTCACTTGTTGCCATCTTTCAACTGACCATGCCCCCATTTTCAACAGTGACTACAACTACTAAGCTGTATTTGGGATCTCCCTTGCTCTATTTGTAGATTTATTAATTTAGGCATGTAAATGATCACTTAGTATGAAAGAAAATGACCAGTCAATTTTGTTCATCTACCCTATTAAGGACACAGTGGTAGTTTATCAAGTAATTTGCACCACTGTGATAATTCCCCTATAATGGCCAAATTACCACCCAGCAAATGGACCTGTTGTTTGTTTTGATTCCACCAGTAACTGATACTGCCCTACTCATTAGCTTCCACACACATGATCACCCATCTGTAACCAATGGACATGTACTGGGAGATTCTCCTCAAGCACCACACTTTGCAAACTAGAATGAGCTGTTTCTGTTGTTGTTAGCATGTTTGTAATTATGCAATCCTGAGCAACCCTCATTTGTGATCAAAGAGCAGATATAAGTCATTTGCCCCAAAATATTGAGAAAAGAAGTTAATTGAATAGTTTGAAATCATTCTAGTTTGGGAGAATAATTATACAATGAAATAATAAAACATGGAAAATGCTTTGAAAGTTACAATGTAATACCCACAATGAATGTGGGTTTGAACAAAAGATGACATGCTGGGGGCAATGGCAGACCAGGTAGGCTACGACCTGTGAAATGCAGCCATTTACAGGGAGCGTACCACAACATCTTAAGCCTATTGTGCCCTCTTTCCAGTCACTGGTTCAACAATACTGCCCTGGGTCAAGTTTCCCATTGGCCAACTTTGTCAGCTTTGTGTGCCTCCCTTGAGAAATGTGAAGAATGAAATGGCCTTTTAAACCCATTATATTGTGCATTTAAACATCTCTTCCTCCCAGACTCACTGGTCTTACATGAATGTAAGAACGGACTGCTAGGCTTCCTTTTCAAGCACACCTTAACTTGTGGAGCATTCGTTTGTTTCACCTTCCGAACACTCTTTCCAACCATTTTACTAATACCTGCCAAGCTTAGTAATTCTTGTTGATAGTGTGCTCAGTATACACACCAGTGCTGTACCATTTGTACAGTGGCTAAAAGCTGTGTTCATTTCATGGCTGATGGAAGTTTTTTCTCTCAGTTGAAGTAGTTAGTGCCCTGATGCTGTGTCATTTATACCCCCCTTTTCACTTAGTAGTGGCAATTTTAGGATCGGTTTTCATCTCTTTTGTTAGCCTTCCTTTCCTGTGGACGCAAGACAAATTTGTGCAGCCAGCTTAAGCCTACAGGACTGTACAGTCATTCAATACAGACCTGACAGCCCTGTTTGTTGTCCTATTTACTCTCCTCAATATCCTAATTGACAACAAATAGGTCTTGATTTCCCCATGGGAAAACTCACTAACTTAAGACACTACACTTCTTTATCTTGGTATTGACACTTAAGAAATACTGCTGACTGAAATCCTGCTTTTCTGCTATTTTTGACATTGGCACATGATCAAAAAGGAGAGGCTGCAAGGGATGGACATGGTTTGATAATTTACAAATTGCCAAACATGACCAGCTATTGGTCAACAAAATGTCTTAAGGTTAAATGCCATCTTTTGTTGCACAGTAAATAGAGTATTTGTGTTGCTTGATTTCTTAGCCATCAGCTGTTTTGAACAAAGTATGGGTCCACATTACAGTGAGACAAAACTAGGGCTATAGTTGACTGGGACATTCTGAAGGTTAAAAATATCTGCTAAGAATCTGATAAGTACTTTCAAAGGGAGGGGACATTTGGATAGTCCTTGATTTAGCAGCCAACATTTTACAGCTATCTGATAGGTGATGTGATGGTATTTCATTCATTTTTTATACAGGAATAACAGGATCGTGAGATTTTTTTTTGATAAAGTAAGATTCCCATTGCAAGTTATATCCTTTACTTTGCAAGAAATGCTGTGTTGAAGAATTATGGTGTAATTCCCACTTAGTTTCACTCACTGTCAACAAACTTTCACCATGAGGAAATTCCCAGACAGATTATGACCAACCTCTCAAGACTGTCCTTTACCATTGACCGATACTTGAGAACTTCGTCCCAAGACATTTGAATCTAGTATATGTTTGCATATCAAGATGTATACGTCTTTGGCTGCTGTATATAGCTGAGAAATGTGAAAAATTTTGGGAGCCGGTCCCTTGACATATCTTCACATGTAGCTGTCATCTAGCCAAGGGAGGAGGAGAATTCCTTGATAAAACCATATCAAGCCCTAGTGACACAGTACTAGTAGGGCATGACCATTCGTTTTTACAGAGAGCAAATCAATGCAATAGGGTACCGTTTTAACTACCCCCAATGTGACAGTTTTTAAATGTACCAGCCCCTACTCTTGACTAATGTGCTACCCCTACAGGAGCTGGTATAACATGGCTGACCTCCCTGTGCAAACACTCTTTCAGCCCCAAACACTTCCCTAATATGGGGGCCACTCCCAGAAAAGCTGGCCCATCCTAAACACTTGTCTTGATGGGCAAAATCCCCAATTCTAATGTATCCCTCTGAGATTGAGCTGTGATGTAGAGATAACATAGTTAGGCATGGCACTGCACTCACCTTCATGCGAGTCTGCCGCTCTGTGTCCAGTTCCTCCTCCAGCTCCTCGATACGAGCCTGTAAAACAAATCCAACAGGTTTAAGACATCACACATGCCCTGCAGAGTAAACTAGCCATATGTTAAAGTCACAGCATCTCTCAGCAGTGCCCCACTAACAACCTCTGCCGTCATCCTCCATTATGGACTGCAACTGTAATGCTTACAGTCATCAGAGATAATTTCCAGCAACAAAGTAGGCGTCACAAACAAAACAGGTGCATCTCTGAAGACTTACATGCATTTTTAAGTTTTCTGGGCTGAGATATGCCATGTCTGTCTGTCAGGCCTGCCACACAGAAGCGGGTGCTACTCAGCTATCTTAGATGACCCAGTGTGTTTAACAACAGCAAGAAGAACACGATCTCATGCACCTTCCATGGTTGAGCTCGCCTGCGGATCGGAAACCCCATTGTCCATTGTAGACTAACCCATTGACTATGAGTTCAAAGGGTTTCAATGGGCGCGCAATTACAAACACATGATACAGGTCTGAGGGATAGAGTGTACGCAAATCTAACCATGCGGACAGGGGAGAAGGGATATGGTGACTCCTGCCAAGACGAACCACTTTCAACAGTTTCTGCAGCCCAAGCCAATGCTTTCCTTCCATTCTATGTATGTGCCTCCAAGCAACTAAATTACAGAATATTTGTCCAGCTTGGCAAGTCCCAAAAGCTTTCATACATGGCACAATTTCAATGCCGCTGGTCTATTTTACTAATAAGCAACAAGCCAAGACATACAAACAGCTGGAAGCAAAAAGTAAAAAGGACTAGGTACTTCATATAGGAAGCGCATCCCGACGGCATGGGGTCCCAACTCATAGCTGCGACGGATGATTTTCTTGCTCTTGGCACTCAAGTTCTTGTACGGCGTGTAGAGGATGCTGTCTGCTTCTGTTGGCGTCTCTGTGAACTTTCTCCGGATCACCGTTTTCCTCACCGTTACTGGTGTGGCCGAATCAAGGTTGAGGGTATCGAGAAGGCTGAACCGGGACATGTTGCCGACCAAAATCCCAGAGGGAGGAAGAAAATCCAGGCAGAGGGTACTACAATCCACGGAGCTAGTCCGGTTGGCAGATTGAAAAGTGCTGGATGTAACAGGAACTCGGCACCAAAGGTTTTAAGGCAGCTGGGCAGCCCAAGTCAGCAGCAAGGTTGGAGACCTGTTGACTATTCAAATGACTTCACAGTTTGCTACGAAGTCTTTAAATGGCCATTCCCGTCCTAGCTCCGTTTCCATTGCAGGGCGGTGTGTGAGCTTGTGCTATATCAGGCTGGAGGAATGCTAGCCGAGTCCATTATACCTGCGTTGCTCATGTTCAAGGTTCCCAGTGCCTGCACCACATTGCTCTACATCTTACTTCCTGCGGGAGTGGGGGTAGGACTAAATAAGGAAGGGACCCCACGTTCCGACGCCACCTGGGATTCATCAAGCCACATACATCTTTGGCTACAGGTTGTCTCTCAGGGCCCGTTTCCATGGCAATATGTGACAACCAATCCCATCCCCAGTAGTAATTGGCCTTGGAATTTGGTAGGAAGTACGTAGATGGGTCCTAGGATTGCTGAAGGGGGTGCAGCACAGCTTTTTTTCTTAAAGTTCCACAATGACAAGGAGAAAGTCTAGGCCATTCACATAGAAAGTTAGGGCAGACGGTCAAGCATTATTTAGATATGTGAGCCTACGTCTTTCCTAGCCTCTGACTCCAGAGGCATGCCTCAGGTATGCCAACTATCCAGTACAAGTAAATTGACTTAGGAGAGCATTGCCATCTTGGCTATGTGGATATCCTATAAAAATAAATGGACACAGCCTCTTGAACAGGTTCCAGGGAGTCCTTAAAAGGAGAAGGAGAGCCTAATATAGACCCTTGACTTGGGGTTCTGTTGACTCAAGACGCAGCAATCCTCCCTGCCCACCTTATGACAGTAAGAAACTTGGCCAGAATCTTACCAGGAAACTCATACGTACATGGGTCAGCTTCCACGAAAAACATTTGCATATCTCCGAATATGCAAATCAGCCCCCTAAGTGATAGACTAACCTAAAATACTCTTGAAGGCATTCAATGCTTTGAGCTTCTCTCTGGAGATCCTTATTACAGGGGACCACATGACAGCAAAATCGGGGCACCAGTGTAAGAGAGAAGGCTGACACTGACAGGACAGTCTGGCACCTTTTTGTAAAGGGCTGTACCAAAATGTGGGGCAAGATGGTCGTTTGTCAATTTTTCACTTTGCCTAGATGTTCTATGACATCTGCTTAAAAACAACTAACTTGAAGTCTTGCAATTATGGACAAAAATATCAACTGAAATATTCAGTTATTACTATTATCCAATTTTTTCTTATCACTTGTCCATTTCAATGAGTGGGTACTGCTGAGACATCAGTGCGGCATGTTAGTTATCTAAAGCTATATCTTTCTCTCCTTCCGTCTCAAAATTGCTGAAAGAACAGGGCATGACAAATCCTATCTCTATATGAAGGCAAAAATTATATCCGCGACAAAGTGATAAGAATTATCAGATTGGGTCAGTCTATTTGTGGGTACTTGAATTTGGAAATTACACTGCTACATAAAGCACTGTAGACTGAAACTACACTTGATATGCGGTTGGCAAACACAAGACATACAGGAAATGACGATACTGAGGTGCAAAATATAGAGTCAGGCTAAAAATACATTCCACAGGAAAGTTAAGCATGGCTAATGTAGGTGTGACTGACAGTCCCAATCATCTGTTGTGAAGGTCATTTCAAAGTGAAGGTCATCCAAACTGCTTGTAGTCAAAACCTCTTATAAACATTTAGGGTCACCTTGAATACTTGACTGTTTTTCTAGCACTATAAACATAAGCAAACCCTGCCATGCCCCTTGGCTCTGTATGATCCAGTCCCGGACAAGGTCAACCTACCACAAAAATGCTGTGGCTAGAGCACAGCCATCTTTTACCCTCAATACAAAATACTGACTGCCATAACTTTGATATGAGAGGTATGATATTCAGTCGCGTCAACAATGCAACCAGTTCTTCAACAATGCAACCTGTTCACTCAGTTCAGCTCCTCCCAACAAAGTGGTACATGTGTGGCCTTTAAAACTTTTTCTATCAAATATTTCTTACTTTTCTGTCCTGTTTGGGAAACTAACTCTTGAAGAATACATGGGCTAAAACTGCCCAATCCAATTGATAGTTGTGAACTTATGTGCAGATCATGAACCAGCTGACTGAAGTGTCACACATTTGTCTTGGGCCAAAAGCTACGACTTTCTTCACACCTTGTTGTATCTGGGTTAAGTTAATAGTGTCCTAGGAACCACCTACATGTCCAGAGATCCTCCTGCATTCCTCTTCTAGTCTTCAACAACTCACACAACTGGTTGGAAAGGTTCCTAGTGCTGGCCAGCAGACATCACCCAGACAGTTTACTTTAGGCCAAACATTAGTAAACACTCAGCAGAGGGTAGTTCCTCTGGGTACCCAGCTTTGACTACTATGGAAGGGAAGATGGGACTGCTTACTGTAGACATATGTCCACCAGCCGAGAAAACAGGAGTGACGAAATTACTTATAATCACAAATGAATGGAGTTATATAGGTTTGAACAATTCTCCCACATGGTTAAGATTCCATAAATTACACGCCACATGCTGCAGGAAGTGAACAGTAAACATGACTCAGGGCTACACACTTGTCACAGTCCAGAAGAGTTATATGCCTCAGAACAGTGAAGGTGTGACTGCAGAAGTGTGTGTTTATGATTACGAATAAACAAACTGGATTGAGTTATCTTTTGGAATCAGTAGAAGGACTGATCAGCAACAGGTATGATATGATTGACACCTGTTGATCAAGGAAAAGATCAGAGCAAGACTGTCCTAGTTTGGATAATAGCTGTGGCCAAACATTGACATGTAATGCTAAGATGAAGTGCCTGGGAAATCTTCAAAACTGACCCAAGTCTGTAATAACAGAAATGGGGAGTGACTGTATATCTGATGAAGAGGTAATTAGGCAAGGGAAAGGCAAATAAATAGGCTGGAGGATAGGGAGAGGGTCAGCTGCCTGGAACATGATAACTAACAGGGAGTCTAGTAGTGACATAAACATGTATGATGAATCAAACAGGCAACACCCCAGAGGGAACAGGGGAGGATGTCTCTTCTAGGGCAGTTTGCCTTCTGATGGGAACAACCTGTCACGTCTACAGTCTTGTTCTATTAACAGAATATACAACTTCTGTTGATCAGTCATTCAACTGCCAGGGCCAGCTGCATGAAAAGAGAATTTGACAGAGACTTTGCTTTGGCATTGACGTGCAGTCACATGCTTGTCATCCTATCTGTTTGAACTTAGGATAATGCTTGTGTGCGAAGAAATGGCTAGACTGTTCCAGGTATACTATTCAGAGGTAGGTATTCAGAGGTATACTATTACAACTACACCCTCAAGTCAAGCTCTGTACAGGTTCTAAGGAACAAGTAGCCTTTCACAACAGATTACATCAATTTGTGACCCTGGGTTGCCCATTCACTCTTTCTCAGGTAGGGAGCAACCCTTGTTCATGACTTCCTTTGCCACTGATTACAGGAAATATGCCAAGCAAATGAAATCAACAGGGAATCTGTACATAAGCAGCAGTAGGCCAGGATGTGGCAATCTGAAAATTCAACCATTAGTAACGAAAGTCATGAACTTTCCACATGGAAGTATGTAGCCTTCAAAGAGTTGCACAGTCTCCCTCCCTCGTCAAACAACAAGAATGCCGTGTTTGACATCATTCGAGAACTTGAGCTGTCTGTTGATGCGTTTCCTGGTAAAGGATAAACGCAGGAATACGTAAGGCAAGTCTCCATGTTCTCCAAATAAGGAGATGTGCGCCAGTAGACATAGCCGAATGCTCTAACAAGGACAGGTTTTTGTATGTAAACTCTACACATGCATGCTTGTAATTTCTGTCATCTTTCTGACACAGAATGTTCAGGTGGCAGTAAGGAACAGAGCTTCAAAATCATAAATATTAAGCTGGAAGTGGTAATATGGCATTCCACATTATCTTGTCATCAAGTTTTTCTAGAATTACCTGTCCTCTCTCTCTCAAGTTACCTGTTTATGGGCGGGTAAGTGAGGATTGTGCAAAGCCTGATGTGGTAATATTATAAGCGGCCCTTTTTACTCTGGCCTGCTTTGCAAGCACTGTAAATCCCATTCAGCTCTACCAACCAAGGCATGTCCGTGTCAGCAGGAAGATGAGCGTTGGGCTTCTCATGTCACACGGAGACAGTCAGCGTCTCTTCCGAAACAATAGGCCTCTATACAGGGGTGGGACAACGTCAGAGCGAAAAAATGCCAGAGATTTAAATGGTTCAGCCAACCTCTGCTTCCAGAACAGGCTATATATATAGCAGACATGGTGTGATACGATAGCCCATGCAGGTAGCCAGAAGGCCACCATTGTCTTGTCTTATGGCCGGTGGATGCATACACACTGAGGTGTGGGTGTGTCTCCTATTCAAGAAAATATACTGTGTCATGCATGCCACCTGTAAAAAAACAACTTCCAAGACAGAGAAAAGGAAACAAACGATTTCAATTTGCTTGTATAACCACTATCAGATTGCCAAAGCACTGTAAAGTCTGTGGGAACCAAATGGGCAACAACCATCAACAGGGATAAAACTTGAACAGGAAACCAACGGGGTCATGCATTGCAGCAACACACCGGCCTTATGCAAATATGAGCAAATCACGAAAAATAGCTGACACTTCGCTTCCCAAACACAGGAGTAAACCGATCCTGCACACACCACGAACGGCAACAAATATAACATACATACAAACAGGTAATCTGTGGTCTCCTTGTTGTCCATGGCGAAGCGAGAACTCCCGGCACCTTCCAGACTTCCACGCTCCCCTGTCACACCTGTTCTGTTCAAGCTGCCCCGTTACCTCCCCAATTCTCACCGACCCATGTCGTTACCATAGCAACTAAACCCTATTATCTGACAGTGTTTTCCATCCACACTCTCCTGCCCACTCTTTTAGTGTGTGTTTAACAGCTCCTGTGTTGGGGCGCTGACATGCTAAGAGTGCCTGTGTATGCATAAGCACCGGCCAGCAAAGACAAAAAGGTGTGCATGCGCAGGGGAGGTTTCCAACGTACACAAACTTTGTAGGCTCTGAAAACATAGAAATGATTGAACGGTGTACAGAAAACCTCCTTCAGCTTTAAAGATGATTTGCAACAGGAGGGGCCTGCATTATTAATCAGGTCATACCCAATGAAAAAACAATCAGTGTGTAGGTGTTTAGTTCACTACACCACCCCTTCTTTCCTTATACCAACAATTCAAGATTACTGTAGCTTTGATAGTCTCATTCATGCCTAAGTATAGCTTTTCTAAAAAAAAACTAAACAACCATAAACATGTCCACACCTTAAACTTTATAACATCCCTGTTGTGCTGTAATGCTAGATGATAGGTACGTCAGGTGTCGGTCAGCTCAATATTTAGCAATCTTTGCTCTTTTCACAAATAGTACGATATCAATAGAGAGCCAGAATTTAAACAACATACAATGACGTAAGAGCTGCAAGCTGATAGGGTGCTGCAGAGCAATAGGTAATATTGTGCAAAAGTTCTTAAGTAGAATTTGATACATATAAAAGCCACTCCACTTATAATTATGAAAACATTAATTATCACGTGTACAAACTGACTTTTAGAGATAATACGATGCCAAAAAAATGTTTGTAAAACTTTCACTCACAGCTGTTACATGTGTATTTAAAGACATTTTGCAGAGGTCATTCAAAAGTTGAAGGTAACAACAAACATGCATGAAAGTCCTTTTTTCTTCCTCTGAGAATCCCAAACATCTAACCTCAACTCAGCACATTCCACGATAATGTATACACACGGAGGAAGGACTTCTCAGATATATCTTCATGGTAACCGCCAGAGGATTACCCTTCCATCCCCTACCCTGCATCCCCTGCATTCCAACCCATCTCCATCACCATGTGGGGCACATACCTGTAGATCCTTGATGCGTCTCTGAAGGGTGCCAACCATGCTCTGGCTGTCTTCAAACTTGGCCTCCAGCACGTGGATTGCAGTCTCCTTCCTGTGTAATAAATAATGCAGTGTAAATCAGCGCTGATCTAGATAGGCTTGGATTGATTACGAGCACTTGGGATGCATCTCTTTATGTTTTCCTCTATCGGACTGTTCTCATTTCCCAGATCAATCATATGGTCCACATAGCATGAAATGCATTTTATATGTTATAAATACTTGATGTAATACAACTATCACAGCACTGACGACCATTTTTTTGCTGCTACAGATGATCTTTGTCTTCACTAGTAGGATCAACAACTGCAGTGTGGAGTTAGGCAGATCTACTGACACAGTAGGAGTCTGTCTTCATAACAAGGCTAATCTTTCTAAATAGCCTGAATGCATGAGGAAAACTGGACAATTGGCTAACACTCCTGAGCTATAACTCTTTGCAAGCTCATAATGAGGTCCAGACTGTTGTTAATCCTCCTTGGGTATGACTTATGATCTTAGCAGAATGCCTTCCAAGTAAAAGAGATGACCCATAACACTTCCAGAGAAGCCAGTTACTCTCTTCTACGAGTCTGAGTTCTGGTTTGAGCCAAGTTTGGTTACAAAAGTTTTGGTAACTGGGAGTGACACTCAGCAGGGTACAGTCAACACTTTACCACACGATTATGTTTAAGGTCCTCTCCTTTTCTTGATTAACTTTAAGCCACCACAGAATTTATTTCATGGGGCAGAAGAAAATATGTCAAGTTGGACTACCTGTTCCATTTTCCCCCCAACTACACCACAGCTGTCTACTTTTGGTGTGAACACTTTCCAATCAGTAAAATTGCTTTAAATTAAGTCTTGGCAAAAAGCAGAAAAGTTTGCTTGAGTCATATATAGTTACATGCACATTCTGTCAAAATTTTTGAATTCAAGCATGGGGACTCATCTAAATACTGTGTAAGAATAAAGTAGCATGGTTTGGTATCTTAACAATTTACCATGCAGATGATAAAGGCCACATACAGATAAAACCTGTATGTTTGCTAGTTTTAGCTTATCCTTGACAATCCTGTGGCTTTCAGCTGATGAAGACAGATAGGCTATCTTAGTGCATTCCACAGTTTTAACATCTTACACAACTTTCATCTTACACAACATGCAGAGGCTATCATATCAAACGTTCCTCAAAATTTTGGCCTGTCATGTACACTATGTTTGGATTAGTGCATATCAAAGTCCATACAGCAGACCTTGGGTTATTCCTCTGGTTTTGATTTTATAGGGTCAAATAGGTCACTGGGCAACTTTGCCCAAACAGACACGTATACATCACTAGCTGTTATAAGGTTCCATCTCTAATACATTTTTCTTATTGTCCTACTATAATTCAATCCACAAATGAGGCCAATCCTAACCAGCTTGCCTGAAGCACACAGCTCTGTTTTCTTTCTGAGGAAACACGCTTTAAACTCAGGTACAGGTTCTGACATCTTTCATGGCATGGAGAAGTCATCATCTAGTTGATGGGCTCTCTTGTAAAGATTTTTGCGAGGTGACCTCTCACTGGTTGGTCTGGCTTAGTGGCTATGGTTTGAGGAGGAGGGAATGTTAGGTCAGGGCTGGGGCAGGGATGATGAGAGAGACACCTACATTGCAGTCTTCAAAGGGAACAAGAAATATATCAAGAACTGAAAATTTAACATCTAAAGACTTCTTGGTATGAAAAGCTAGGAAAACATTTTGTGCATGTTTACATTTACCTTCATGAAAATAGAGGTAATATCTCTCTGTAGTTCTGTTCTTTTTTTAAACAATCTGGAACAGCTTTTCACTTGAAAGTAAGTTTGCTGCAAAGAGGTACTTGACAAAACATCTCACTCAGATTCAGATTCTATCTGTGTGGGCAGAGGTTTCCCAGAAACCTCAGAGTCTGCACAGTACACACACAAAGGAATTATCAGCACTTCTAGCAGTTCTTAACTTTACTTCTGAAGTGGAGATAATGATCTTACAAGAAGTTGGGTGGTTTCTAAGACATTTCACATCCTATCTTATCTTCACAGTGTTCCTAATTAGCAGCAGGGTAGCCCTCTGGCTGCTTTATTCCGTCCTTCACTTTATGGCTTTTACTGTTGTAGGAGTATCTTCACCAGAGGTTAACTTTGAGGGACCAGGTCATTGCTCAGATATTTTGCCACCTGTAAGAATAATTATGGACATACTTTAACAACTGGTACGGGACTCTTACATTTTTGTACAGACTTTGACCCATATTTGATCAGGCCATGTAGTAAATAGTGATCTTCAATCATAGATAACATATCATGCTGTTTGCTATCACAGGTGTAACAACAGCATATCCTAGTTATTTGACACAACAGTAGAGTGTATGAATGATGTTTGGATAATATGTCTGTGTCAGAAGGGTAACATTTATCAAATTAATCATAGTTACAACTTGACAAGTGAATCAAACAGACAGTGTAAGATATCAACTCTCATGCTCAATGTATGCCTGGTTAGCTGAGGGAATATTTACTAGGTAAAAGCAAAATACAGTTGCTACACATGAGAAAGTATATGTAACTGCTCAAATGTTACCTCTGCAAATACATAGAAATACAAGATTTAGATAACTAAGAAGAATGGTTTCCTGGACAGTGTTAACTGTCAGTACAAGATTGTCTAGTTTCCTGCTAACACACACTGGCGGAAGCATTGATACATTCCATCTGATAGAGAGGGTTAAAAACACAAACACAACTACAAAGGAAACATGACTAGGGACGTGGATGAACCTTGTTTTGGTAAGGTACTAAAACTTTCATCATTGAACTAGCCACTAGGTTCCAGTGATCACTTGCATCTCAAGGAACATACTATACATATATCATGGTTTTTGGTATGTAGATAGCCTATTAAGTGATGACAAACATAATAAGATACTAATTAGGCAAATCAGCAGATAATTTGAAATGATTAATGGGAAAGTTTATAAATCCACTACATTCTATGATAGGACTCTAAAACTTGGCACATATGTAAATGAGAAAGAGAGGAATGTCTACAGATATCAATTATGCAATTTGAGACCCTACTTGCATAATCAAAGAGAAAATACGGTAGTTTACCATAGTGGTAAATGATGGGAATTTCATACTTGAGGCATTATGAAAATAACTACAGCTGAACATTATTAGACATACATTATAAATCATGCAAATCAGGGTCACGTGTACATAGTTAATAAGGAAATGCTATAGCCTTCTTTGCTACAGATAATATGTTCATACTTTGAACAATTTGTGCTATTTGGGGGAGGAGATGATCAACTGAGATAATTTATGCAAATGAGGACCTCATCATACTTAAACTCATTTTTACATGTTCTAATTCCACCCAAATTTGTCTTTTTAATGCACTGAGGTATCATACAATTAGGCCAGCCAGTGTGAACTTAACTGTTGCTGATTTATGCGCATCTTTGCCTTCAATAAGATTTAGTATGTATGGCTAAATCAGAAAAAGCTGGTAATAAATAAAGCTATATAACAATTGCATTCCTTCTTATAGTTTAAAAACAATCCAATGGTTTTCTAACACATTCTCCACAAGCACACTCCCATTCACGTTGTTCTTTGCCAATAAAAGCTGGAACCTTTTAAAACCCAAGCAGCCATACAGACCACAATCACAGTGGGACTCCTCAAGGCACAGCACGACTTCTTAAGGGCCTTAAAAACTACATCCCTGATCCGTCTTGAACTTGACCTGTCTGGACCTTAGCGCACTTTATCACTGCCAAATGCAAAACTGTTGATATATGTGAGTAATCTTTTAATCCCTTAATCCTACAAGGTTGCATGGCTTGTAACAACTGGGAGGCAGACAGAAACAGAGGTCACCTTACTTCCAACATGGCTCCATCACAGGGCTTCCATGTGTACACAAGGCTATAGCAAAAACACCAGGACTGGATTTCTTTGGCTTTGAAGTCTGTTTTCTATAATTGGCTCTGAGAGAAGTGAACAAGGACTGCTAGTTACAGAATGGTTCTAGATTTAGCTTCATAGTACAGCAGGATTTCTGATGGTACATATAAAGTAGAAACAAAAGTCAGTACACCAATTGGCAGACTGGTGTCCAAAGCAACAAATCTTTTCGACAAAGAGCTAAGTTTCACCATAGAAAAATCAAACCTCAGGCCTGTTGATGCCCTGATACTATATAAAGGAGTCTTTAATTTTTATGAGACAGTCATGATCAAAGCTAGGGACCACAAATGTTACCCATTAGTACAAGAGGAAACCCTGACCTTTTTGGAAGCCCACAGATTGAAGAGTACCTGATGTGGGCACAAATGTCTGCAATTACTCTCATCAAGTTTTATTGGATAATCAAAGCAGCACTGCAGCTGATAAAATCAGGTTAATCTGGGGAAAGAGCTCAGTTTCACTGCCAGAGAGAAGATGCTGTTTTAGCACATAGACAATGGTCCTTAAGCTTTGATTTTCAACACTTAAAGTTTTCATCTTCTTTAGGAGTGGCAGGGGAGTTGTAGTATCAATTTGATCCACTGAGTTGGAAATGGTCAAGGAAGCTGTTGGCACAGATGACAGCATGGATGTCACTGACTGTTGGAGTCCTCCAAGCATGGACAACTGTACCCTAGTTTTACCCTAACCCTACCTCATTGTTGTGACACTTTTGGGTATTGTTGTCTCTGTACATTAGCATGTGATTTGACACAAAGTAGGTGAAATCATTCCTGTTCACAACTTATTCCAATTCCAGTTTAGATTGAACAGGACAGTTTTCACTGTAAGTCAAGGTACATCTCCACATAGACCGGATTTTTTGGACTTTTCAAAGTATTACAAATCTGTGGCACTAATGTCCTATTTGCAAGGAAAAGGTCCACTCCTATAAACTCTGTAACGTACTTGGAGATGTCTTCCTCCAGGAGGCTCCTCTTGCTCTCTCCATCAGCGATTTTGTCGTGAGCAACCTTCAGGTCTGACTCCAGTTTCTTCTTGATCCTCTCCACCTCCTGTCGGATCTTCTTCTCCTCATCCAGGGCATCCTCCAGCTACAGGACAGTAAGGTACAGGTATGCAGTAAGAAACAAGGTCTGGAGGAAGAACACTCTAAACATGATAATAATACTGTATTGGCAGCTTTAATCACAAAGAGAAGGTACACACTATAGGGACTGGATATGGATTTAATCATGATAATAAAGATTTAACAATCAAGCTTTCGTAATTTAAATTTTTTGCAAAATTCTCCTACGAATACATGTATAAGACTTTGCTCATTCCACCTGTACCTTGTCATCTAGATTGGGCAAGTAGTGTTGTTGTTGGCAAGTCTAGTATGTATTTTGCGTGCCTGGATTAGTTTCAATTCTTCTTTTCAAGTTTGAGTTGGTGCCAATGTCTCAGGCTCCAACTGACAGGGGTAGGTTGAAGGATAGCAATCAATCACAGTTGCCCGGGGATTCAATTTATGAGACAGCCTGTGTTAATCTACATGATATGAAAAGGAAGCAATCTGATGCAACACAATGTGACCTGTCCATGGTGCTGAATGCCATCCACGCACATTACCAGTAAATGCAGACCTACTCCTCTGGCATTTCTACCTAATCTATCAGGCCTGGGTATCTGCTTTCATGGTCAAACCTCGGATAAGTTTAGTGAAAATATTTTGCTGATACATTCCAGCTTTAAGTAGGTTTTGAAGTGCATGACATGCAACAAACGAATATTGTCAGGAATACAAAAAGACTACTCCACAATAACACAGAAAGAGATTGTGTGAAAGATATCAAATCCATGGCATGCTGGCATATGACTCATAATTGAGGTCACAGGGGCTCACACAAAGTGAAAGGAAACCTGTTTGTAGGGTCTTGTTGAAATTTCCAGCAGACCAGTTTGTGATAACTCTCTTCAACAGAGCGATAAGATTACAGATATGGATCACTCCTACTCATGAGTCATACAAATTCCAGATTAGATATCAGATTAGAATTCAACACTCTAAACAAACTGTTCAAAATCACTAGGCAGGACACAAGAACTGTCTGGTTGCCATCTGCATACAAGCATATTGTCTTTCAAGCATGATTAAAAGAAGGCTTAGTGTCTGATGTACAGGACTGATTCAGACATGTCTATATTATATAACAAGAAGCAGCCCAGGTTTGTCTGTCTCTGGCTTTCAATTTTTGTCTGGCTCCTTGTATGGGAGCCCATGTTGTTGATTTTCATATATAAATGTCATTTTAAGCCTACCACAATACATTTTTATGAATTTAATGTCATTGAGCTCAGATTTTTTGGACGGATTATGTAACATTTTTGTCTGTTCTAACAAAGAAATTTCTGTTCCGAGCCTCTCACACGTGCCTGCACACCTGGTGATTTATGCCACAGGCAGTTATACTACTTTATGAAGATAGATGCAGGTGCTGTACAAAGGTGAAGGATACTGACCTCATCAAGAGTGGTCTCCAACTTGACCTTAACCTTGTTAAGGTGGTTGACCTTGTCCTCTTCGGCTTGCAAGTCTTCCAGGGTTTGCTGAGTTAAAAAAAGAAAAGAATTTCTAATCATCATCTTCACCACTTCTTCAACATATATTGACGGAGTAGGACAAAAATTTTTGGGCAAGTCCCAATCAATTTTAGTGTTGGGTTAGTTAAAGTTAAGTTTATCCATAATCTTCACCACTTTTTTGACACCATCATGGCTGTTGAAACAGTCATATTACAGCATGAAAAAGAGATGACCACACATGTACATCAATCTTACAAAAATGGCATCCATGTTGTAATTAGCAGGGCTACAAATGTCTACACGATTGTGTCTTTGATGTGGTGCCTCATTAAAGTTGCATGATTGCTGGACAGTGATTATAAAGAATGATGTCCTGGAATGTCACAGGCAGTTAAGATAAGCAAAACATCTAAATTTGTCCATCAGGAACAGCACATGTTTATGTACAATACTGGTTGTACATTTTTCCAGATGTTAACATACTTATTTGGACACTTTGACTTCTAGAGAGCTTGCAAAAATTTAGTTGAAAGGACCAGTGGGAAACAAAAAGAAATAGAAGTCGCAATGCAGTATTTGAGTCAAGAAAAGATATCCCTTGTTGAATAATATCACATCAATGTTGATATATCATAGCATCAGTCATGAACGATAAATAGATTAATGTAATAATAAACATAAAACATCTCAGAATATCTGCCTGCACACAAACATGCACAGTAATAGCTATGCCAAACTAAAAGTAAAAATTGAAATGACAAATGGCTCCTCAGTGTACCTTACACATTAATGACTCCTCTGAAATGAACAACTCCAAGAGTATATCGTCTGCCATTGGTACGACGTTGAGATCTCGAGAAGGACCCTCTAACAGTTCTGGTGAGTCCAGCCACTGAATGGCTACTACACAACCTTCTCTAGAGATAACACAGTCTACAGTGTGGGAGTCTTTTGTAGTGCGATCACTGAAAAGGCTTAGAAAGTCCAGCTGAGGGCAGGCCCTGCACATGTATAGTGTTACTTCCTACACAGGGTTGGTCCCTTTAGTAATGGTGGTTCATTCACCCCAGGGAGTACATCTGAAGAGTCTGGACCACTTGCTCAGATAGGTTGCAGTGTACTACAGGAAGGGGGAAATGACTAGCAGATGGGAAAAAACAGACTTTCCAATTAAAACTTGAAGGACAGGAGGTACAAGGGGTAGCTACCATGTCAAAGGGATGCCGCTTTGCAGAGACAGAAAAATTTATGTCCTCAGAGATTGGGGGATAAAACATGCTGCAAGGTATTTCATATTCTTTACTCTACTGGATGGTATCTCCAAAATCTAGCACCTGGTCCAGTAGCTACATGTTATTAGGGCTATGATAACAAAATTTGCAAAAGCATGTCTAGCAGAATAGTTTGGGGCATCTTCTTTTGGAACACTTTTTCTGTAGACTAGAAAGAACTGCAACATTAAATGATGTATACTTGTATGCATTGCACAACCAGTGGACTTGCGCATGCAACTTATTTTCAAGTTATCTTTCTTTTCAATAGATGAACTGTCTATGAACCTCTGGGTTCACCTGAATGATCAAAGACTATGATCATAAAGTAAAAAATTTACCTTAATCCAGAACATGTACAGGAATTCAAAAAAGTATGAAAATCCAATCACCATATGACCTATTTCTTCCAACCTAGCACTTTAGTAGGAATGTGAACACATGTGTTTAATTCCATTTACTTTCAGAAGCCAATGATGTTCCTAATCCTGCTGTAGAACCTGAAGAATAAAATGGTTGAGTCCAATGACCTAGGGATCCACTTAGGCAATCTGTGCATTTAAATTCAACTTGAATTTCAAGCTTTGTCATTGAATGTGAAACCAGCTGTGATAGAAAAGGTAAGGGCCAAAAATACTTTTTGCAAAAATTAATGGAACTGAGAATATGTTTCTATCAAGGTCATAGGATTTTCCAGCTAATAAAGAAGTATCCCCTATCAAGAAGAAGTCCTACCTGGTTGAGCTCCTCAAGTTTCTTCTTCTCCTTGGTGACTCTGTCGATGGTGTCCTCCTTGTCCACCAGCTCAGCCTCCAGCTGCCCACACTTCCGGTCATAGTCCTGCTTCTCACGCTCCACCTGGACACACACAGACAACACTCAATAAACCAGTCACAGCAATACACATCAGCTCAATACATTGCTCATTGTAAAACACATTAGCTCAATAACTTAGTCATGGTAATACACATCAGCTTAATACATTAGTCACAGCAATACACATCAGCTCAATAGTTAAACATAAATCACTCATTGTAATGCAAATCAGCTTAATACACCACTCACAGTAAAACACATTAGCTCAATAAACCAGCCATAGTAATACACATCAGCTCAATGCACCAGTCATTGTACTACACATCAGCGAAAAAATTAGTCACTGTAATAAATCATCAGCTCAACTTTTATGGCATCTTTGTAAGCATCACATGTTAACTATGAAATAATCTTGAAAAGAAAATTTTAACTCATCATACCAGCTTTAGACTAAAAGATTTAATTCACGTCATTGAATGTTCTACAGCTGTCTTTACTCTAAGGTCAATACCAGCCTGCTTATGACATGTAATAGTACAAGCAGAAAAATGTATCAAGGCCAGGGCTAGTCCTTAATTGCAATTATTTTGAAACATAAGGTCAGTGTTGATATGATATGATTATTCTGTATTATACTTGATGACCTTTGTAAGCAAACATGTGCCCTAATGAGTCTGTGCAGACCTGTGGTCTACCTAGATGATATCTTAATGAGAAGTAATGTGCAGGTCACAGTAGACTCCTGATGACACAGTCCAGTGATGCTCAAGTTCACTGGCAATGGCACAGAAAGCCTAGCTGGTACCCAGCTAATGAAGTCATGATTTATGAAACTGGAATGTAGCAGAACTTTGGACCATACTGTGAGTGTGAATTCTCATTCTCACCTAGTACAATGAGGTAAAAAGTTAATGACAACATTGTAGAAAAGAATATATGGCATAACCTGCTTCAATAATGTGTACAGTTATGACAAATCAGTAAGAAATCAACAATGTCATAATGTACCCATAAAATGGCTGAAGTATGCTATCAATCAAAGTATAGGCTTAATTGATTGGCTAACCATTTAAAACCTGAAAGTATGACTCTGTATATCTCACATATACATATCTCACATATACAGTTGTATACTGTAAGAAAGTTGTCCCAAAATAGATATGAAACATTCGGAAATGAAAAAAAAAGCTTGACACTGTGAAAAGCGCTAGTGCAAGGAAACCTTACAAGATTTATAACCCTTCAAGGCTGACCCACATGTACAGTATAAATGTCTCTAAATGACTTCAGGAATCAAATGTACTGTTAAGTTGACATAACAGCTGTAGATGAATAATCAATCTTCAGAAGCAGCACAAGTGTTATACCAATTGAATATTAATGGATATTCCACATTACAGACCATGCCCACAATACTCAGGATGGCATGGACAATCTTTAAAAGATGAGTACAAAGCCAGCAAGCACAGACATCGGAAAGAGATCTTAGGACAAAGAAGGCCAGAAGAAGGTAAAACTTTCACTGCAATTTGCAAAGGAGAACTGATGAGATTGTGATGTGCTGAAAATAACAACACATAGCCAACTAACATAGAAAAATGAGTGCTAACTTACCATCCAGGCAGCAGACAGCTTGTCCAGAGAGGATAAGGTTGTATTGAGGTCTGTTGTGTTATACTTTGCAAAGTTTGTTTCTATAACCTTTAGTGTCGCCATCTTAATTTCCTGAGGTTGGTCCGTACACTTGCAGACAGGATGTGGAGCGTGCTGTGCAGATCCAAAAGCAATCATGGAAGGTAATGTTGTACACTAGCCTCTCCTGCAGAGCCTCCTCCCTGGGATAGCCTGGTAGGCTGACTGAGGAGTTCTAATAGGAATCAGGCCATATCACAGTCTGCCATGGAAACCAGCTCCTCCACAGGCACCACTAGCCACCTGACTGCAAGGCCAAATCAGCCTGGCTTTGGTGCCCTGGGCAATCGACCTCTGAGACCACAAGCATAGCTGCTGCACTAATCGACCATACTTTGGGATTGGTTCTATCAAGAGCTTTTAGCCTCAGTAACCTCCAGCTTCCTTCTGACTATGCTAGGAAGACACCAGAAGCAGAACTGGTCTGAGCACCTAGCTTTTAAAACTCTATCTCCAAGGCAACTGTGATATAAACAAGGAAATGTTAATTTCCATTGGGGAAGTCAGGCTGACAACTATCTCCTTTTATCACAGAATGATTAATTTGATTTCATCTAATTGGCTCTCTTACTTGTCATCCCTGTAAAGATTTTTAAAGATCTTTCATTAAGTTAAGATATTTCGTTGACGGTTGGCACTACTTATGATAGGACAGGCGAGACTTGAAACTTTCATTTGTCCAGACTTATCGCTTGGACTATGTTTCTGGACACCATGTTGACCCCAGGAGACTAGCACAGGTCTGCGGTGGTTGAAAGTTTTTGGGAGGTATGTTAATCTGGATACTGTAATCCGAAAGCATTGGTGAGCTGTGTCACAAAAAGGCTGCAGGGTTTTGTCTCAAGTCTAAAGATCAAAGGTTGGAATATCAGAGCCAGACTTTCCACCCTCCGGGACAAAACAGCCCTGACAACCAAGGCAAGCTGATACCTGCAGTGCTTTGTCTTGCACAACTTTCCTGAAGGTCAGTGCCCACAGAAGTATCAAAAGTCAAGGTCAAAACTTGTATTTGAAGTTCAATTTCAAAAGCACATCCACATGTTATCATGAACGTATTTTCTCATGTTGATAAGCTGGAAATGTTAAGAGTCTCTACCATTTGTGCTACATCAGTCTACAGGGCATAAAATAAATCCTGATGGAGTGTTCAGTTTCATTCTGAAGGACATTCAGATGATTCAGCAAATCCACTGGAACTAGGAAAGCAAGGAAGTCATATAGAGATATATAACCACCTTGAGCAAAGGTGTTTGAGATGACCTACTTTTACTTTATGCACTAATATCCTGAAACAATGTAATGATGATGTTCCTGATAAAGAGTACTAGTGAATGTGACTCTGATTGGGTTGGAAGCCAAACATGACCAGGTTTGCAACAGGGTTGTTGCCACAGCTGAGGGTCATGTTTTGAATTAAAAATACCAACAGGAACATCTGTTTTTAAGGCCCATTTTTACCTTCACAAGCTTGAAAACACAACAATTTCAAATGTGAGACAGGTAAATAGGTTCCTGCCTACCTAAAAACAAAAACAAAGTCAGCTACTGATAAGTTCACTCATCTTACAACAATAAAAAAATAGTTGAGAATATAGCAAAATTGAAGACTTAACCCCTAAATGTTTCCCTTTACCTGTACCTGTCTACAAGACAATCCACTTAACCTTTTGACCTACTTGTATATATAGTTTTATTCAAGTAGACAGACCAGTAATCAATGGTCAAGGAGCCATATATCTGATGTCCAGACATTTTTATTGCTGGAAGGGTCAGCAGGTCAGATCTTTACAGAGTAGCCATTTTGATGAGAGTTCTGTTGTCATTAAAACAAAGAAAAGTCTCAGGTGATTGACTAGGGACACTTGTATTGGTGCAAAAACAACTTCAGTGATTCGCAAAATGTAACAAAACCCTTCAGCAGACAACCCCCTGTGGTTGTTTGACCCACAAAGCACAGAATAACCAACTGAAACAGTGCCAACATACAGTTAATCCTATACATGTGTGTATATGCAAAACTCAGGAAGGTAAATTGTGTTGAGGGTGTAGCTGGGAAGTATGGAAAGTCTCTGGCATCTAACTGATGGGCACTGCTCCTATATTTCAGGCATTCTGGCTAGAGTTCAGACTACTTTGGGATTTCCCATATCTGGAAAATTTAGGCACAGGATCAACAATTCCTGTGTCTGGATTCAGGCTGTCAAAAGTAGAATGATCTTTAGTTCAATTAGAGGTTCCTTTGAGAAGTAATTTTTCTACCACATGTAGTTAGCATTGTTATTCAAGTTGGGCGAGTTAATTGTAAATGCATCTGTATTTTGGAATCCCATCGGATCCGATGATATCAAAATGTAACATATGATCTAAATCAGTAGCATGGAGAAAGCTGCCACAAAGTTGCTCAAGTTTTTGAATAGGTGGCTTGACCATACAGCAATTAAGCCTGGGTTTTTGAGAAAGTGATCCTTATCTGGTCCCAATCAGGCCTGCAGAATCATTAGGACAAATGAAGACAGAGCTGAGGGATTTGAGTTCCAGACACAGCACACACTTCTCTGTCCATTTACATGTGGGCCTTATCAGCCATGGATCAAACTACCACACCTCCTAACAAAATTCACTCCACTGAAGAGGCACTTTCACTGTTCTTCTTCACAGCAGTCTGAGAATTGGGATGAAGAACTTATCAAACATGAATGTTCCATCTCAGTG
This sequence comes from Branchiostoma floridae, assembly GCF_000003815.2. Classification (NCBI taxonomy): domain Eukaryota; kingdom Metazoa; phylum Chordata; class Leptocardii; order Amphioxiformes; family Branchiostomatidae; genus Branchiostoma; species Branchiostoma floridae. Next base: position 11,093,854 of record NC_049991.1, on the reverse strand, counting down.
AGTCTTAAGGTGACTTCCACAGACAAGTTGCCTGAACAATACTAACAGTGTTGGCACTGACTGTTTTTCTGTCATGGTCAGACACATGTTCCTACTCCACCTTGGCCAGAACACCCTTGGTTCAAGGCTATATAAATGTTTTGGCATATCACTAACCTTGCTGATGGGATGTTTCATTACATTCAAGTCACAGAGGACAGATCCTCAGACATACAAGGACTGTCTGACTACCTTGGCATATTTACTGTTGCAGCATTATTGCCGTACTTTATGCTATAATTATAAATGTAAACTTCAGGACTTTTCGCGGCATCCAAATTACTGATATCTGGAGGGAAATGCATGGGGTTCTGATGACAACTTGAACTTGAAGGGGTACAAAACTTTAACCACCAATTTGTATGCACAATCAGGCATGTTGTGGTTGGTTAGAGGTAAATGCCCTCTGTCTGGAACACATTGACATCCACCCAGCTCCCTTGACTTTAAACAGTGGAACCTCCCACCAGACTAACTTGCAGGACACACATTGTTACATGGGGATGGTATGGTTCAAGTTGGGGTCGTGTGGCTACAGGTGGTGCAAATCACACTCCTTCAAACTTTCCTCCGAGGAAGGCCTTCAACTATGCATACTTTCAGAATATTCCAATCTTAGAAGAGTAATGAGGGATTAAGAAACCATTTTGAACATACTCGTGCCTGTATGGGGGTGGGAGTTTCCAACAAGTAAACAGTAAATTTGGACATAAATCAGAATGGAATTGAACATACCAAGTAGTTTCATAACCATTAACATGTCCACAAGTTGACTGTAACAAACTCCACTTGATCATAAATAAGTTCATAAATCCATAAGCTGTTTCAAAGGTTAAAAGGATGTTAGCATTTTACATTTTGCATGACTGCGTAATTTGGGTCTATTCTTAAACAGTTTGAGTTGACATCACATAGTCATAGGAATGGAGCAAAACAATGCTATGACGAGTCTTACTTTACTTATTAAGTCTGCACAACTTAGTAAAACAAATAAAATTTGTTTTGGCAATTTTGTTGAAGCCTATTTACAAGGTGTGTACATTGGCTAAGCTCCAGGTCTTATTCAGCCACACCATCAAGGTTAGTTTATTAAAGATTTACCAATCAAGACCATCAACACATTGTCCACTGTTTCCCCTCTTGCTTTGAAAGTTTTTTTCTTAAACATTGTTTATCACCAAAAATGTACCATAAATCACAATGATATGTGTCCATGATACAAGACAGCTTTACATATATAACATATACAATGACTCTGTCTCATCTAAACAACATATGATGTAAAGACATAGATATACTGTACTTTCATTTGCGAGATGTTTTGGCATACATTGAGATTAGAAAAATTCTTCCTAGGTGGTCATACTTAAATGGGATGTCATTGGACCCAACCATTTCCTCTTCAGAAATAGCTGGCTTTGTTCACAATGTCAAGAATGTTATACCCATGTAAAGAACTTTGTAGTTGAAAATGACTAAATGTTAAATTCATTTGCATATTTTTATGTCCCTCTTTGACATTGTATTTTATTGAGCATTCCAAAATTGTAAAAAAAAACATCAGTGAAGTTTTGGAACCTCCTTGGCATATTCAGGTCACTTGTACTTTTGATTATCCTATGTATAGATACACATCTAATGTGGACAAGCATTGAATATTCTTAGACTGTCCAAATGTCAACCTTTTTCTCATCATCATCATCATCATCATCATCTTCACCGCATGTCTGTATTAACTGAGGTGGGTCACCTTTTTCTCAATCAGCCATGCAGTATTTAATACTAATTCAAACATGTGATATCATAACATCATATAAGTCGACATTATTTGAAGTCCTAATAAAGCTTAGGGAACAGCTGCATAATTCTAGGGTAAAAAATATCAAACAGTCACTGATTACTTAACGTAATAGATCTATTATTTGTTTGTTTAGGGAACTTTGAAGAAAGGAAAACTGGGTGGGGAGGAAGGAAACTTAAAGATGGCTGGTGGAGTTCCTGACTAGGATACACAAGACCTATAAAACCTGAGAAGGGTCAGATTTCAAACTACTAAGGAGCAAGCAGCCCTCAGTGGTTGGCTCTTATCAGCAAAGGGGGTCAGGGCATGGGTGACCCTGCATTTCACCCTGAGGTCATCCTGGGTACCAAGGTTGCCTCAGATTAAGCTCATGATAGGATTTACAGACTAGCTTAAATCCCAGTATAGTGCCCTTTCTGATTATGCATTTTGTGTTATATATATTTACTTAAAAATTAAAGGACTCAATGCTACATGAAGATACCAAAAACTTGAACAGTCCCCAACCATATCAAGAATATGGAAAAGGTACTAGCTAACTTAACAACCAACATTCTACCTCACACACACAGATAAAGCAAGTGCATAATGGATTATATGAGAGAAAGCATGACTGTTCTGCTTGCTTTCTGTGTTTGTCTAGGCAATTAGGCTGGGCTCCCCTGTGCTATGGAGCAGGAAATCTTAATTGGACATGGTTGGTAGAGGATGGGTCACCTGCCTCTGGTCCAGCAGACCAGACTCTCCTGCTGAGGACAGCAATTACAGAAGCATGGTTCTCCAGGAGTGGGCAGGGTGAAGAAAGGCTTCTAATTTGGGAAATATTTGGAGATCAATCCCACAAGCCGACTTGATATTGTTTTAGAATGATCCTTTTAAGACTCAAATACACTTGTGCGTATTAGAAGAAGGTTGAGTAGGGCAGGTACAATGTACATGTAGCTATATCTGAATGGCAAAATGTGTAGATGATTTGTATTCCTAGTAGTCTTTCTGTCTATGCAAAAACAGGATTGCTAGACGACAGCAAACCATACTACAGCATATACATGTACAACACATAAACACCGACACATCACATCTTAAGTCCCAGTCCCCTATGTCATTGGAAAGACAGCAGTTTTAGCTTGCTCGTAGAACAGTTTAATAATTGAATTCGCTAATTTAACTCAGGATATACAGGTACAGATTACACTCTGCAAGGTTTACTAGTATCCTGTGCCCTTTTAGGAGAAAACGTGGAACATCTTTGTAAGATTAGCACAAGGACAACAAAACAGGGGTCCAATAAAAGAAGTTCCCATAATGTTTGCTATGTATTCCTGAGCACAGTGAGTTTACAGATGAAAGTGGAAATGGAACAAGACAAGGGAGGGTACAGTTAATTCATGTAACAGCTGGAGTTCCCAGTAAAAAAGGTTTTACCCTTTCCACTCTTCAGACCTCTTCAGGGATGCACAATGGCATGGTCCTACTTATAAAGGAACACTTACAATGGAAATTTAGAAAGGCAAGGTACCAAGTCACAACAGGTGCTACATGTGTGATTGATATTGGTAACAAAAACCTACTGAACTGTCTCCAGGACTCCTATGTGCAAAAATGTAAATAAGAGCACATTCCTTTTCTATCTGTTTTCTCAAGCCAGCTGGCATGTGCATCACCTGGAGCCGGCCAATCAGAGTGCTAGGATAAATCATCTGACCTAGGCAAGTTCATGGCTTTGAGGGCAGTGGGTGACAATAAGAGAAGAAACATTTGAATCATTTTCCTTGATATCATCCGTCTGTTAGATTTGTAAATTGAAATGATAGCCTTTCAATCTAGTTTTGGAATTGTTTTTATCTTTCTTTTTCTGTTATAGGTTATCAAACAGTGTGGGCATACCCTATTTTCCTCAAATCTTCAGCATAAAATGGCTAGTTACAACACCTTTCTCTCTGTATATCCTTTATTCCCCAGCCCACCAGTCTGAGGTACCTGTTAGGCTGAGGTACATCAAATCTGGGTTTATTTTCTTTAGTGTTGAGTCAGTCTGGCTTGTAAACCCTGGGGTGTCAGAATCCCAAGGTTTGATTATTTTCATACAGTGTTTAAATTCCACTAAAAGCTGGGTGGACACAGGGTCTTAGATAAACCAATGATTGACCATTGGACCAACATATACAGAACAATAGTGTGCTTTTCGTGGCCTACTATACTCTCTAAACTGAGAGTGAATGTTATCCATATCAGCAACCCTCTCTTCCGAAACTATGTTCTTGTTGCCTAGCAACAAGTGTTCTTAAGACGTCCTCTGTTAAAGAGCTTCACAGGAGCCACTTCTTGTCCTTGTAAGGGCTGTGTTTGGCAGGTCTAGCATTCCTTCCGCCAGGTTTATACAGACAGGAATGAGGAACACGTTGGCTGACGTCTCACATGTCAACACTCTCCTCTATGAGGGATAAACACTGTACATTTGGCAATGCAAGAGACTTACAAGAGCAGGCTGGCTGGGATAAACAAGTTGTAAACCATATAGAACATCCAGGTAATATACTGTACAACCACATGTACAACAAATGGAAAATTTCTCACCTTGGAAAGGGTCATCTCCAGGTCTTCAATGTCATGTTTCAGCTCATCGCACTCCTCTTCAATCTTACGCTTAGATGACGTCAACTCTGCGTTTGCATCTTCCTCGTCCTCTAATCTCTCGCGGAGTTCTTGGATTTGTGACTCGTAGTCCGCCTTGGTCTTTATAAGAGCAGCGCACCTCTCCTCGGCATCTGCCAGGTTGTCCTGCTCCTGTAAACCATTCCATAAAGGAGGAAAGTCTAAGTCCTTACTCCTCTTGTGAGCCATGTTTGAACCAAGGATGCCACACTAGCTATGGATGAGTAAGCCTGGGTGTACCTTTTCTCCTCTCACCATCACTGTTTGGTCTAGGTCAGCTGAGGAATGTTCCATGCTTTAGAACTTGGGCTTGGTTCATAATTTGTTTCCCCTACCGAGATAAAAAACATTTCCCCAGCTCCCCTTTTTTGGAGGTCGGGCAGCAGCTAGAAAGTGTCTGAAAACCACTCAGCGGAAAACCTCATACCACGGTGACGTAGGGGTTTCTCTTCCTGCCACAGTTAAACATGAGATCATGCTTTCCTGGCTCTCCCTGCATTTCCTCACTTTAGGGCACCTTGAAACAATTTCAGGGGACAGGGCTCTCCCAAGCAGAAAACAACTTGTGGATGCTTAGCTTGGACTTTTGGCACTGGGGACAGATTCCTTGATCAAAAAGGTAGCAGAGGTGGTTTTAATCTAAACCAGATCTACAGGTTCTGTCATATCCTGACACATATCAGCTTGAGCCTCAGGACCAGTGCAGAGCCAAGGGAAATTCCTGTCTGTCCAAACAGATAAGGAAAGGGGGTCCAGGGTGGGCAGCACTCTGTGGGACCCAAAGTGGCTGTATATCCCACATAATGTCAACAGTAGCAGGGTGTCCCAGGGGAGACACCTTGTATATGACAGCCACCTGATAAGTTAATAAGTAACATCATAAGGAGGGGTTATGCACACTATAATAGGGGTGAAGATGGACCATTTAGCTTGAGTCTCGATTGGCTAGGATTAAGTTTTGTAGGGCTTCTAGGCGTTCAGCTGCAGGTAGTTTTACTGACTGATTTAGCAGGACTGACCAGTGATGTAAAACCACCACATGCAATCACTTGCACATGGCCTGACCCACTTCTTTCTTATAATCACTAGCTAGTCACTGATTCCTGTTTCTTGTAGATGTAATTCCCTCACTCAGAAAATCTAATGATAATCTTTCATTCTATTTTGAATAAATATTTTCGTCATATCAATGCAAACTTTTGTTAGATATAAACATGAATGTACATAAGATATTTCATTGAATAAAAATACACATTCCTCATTCCACATACACACTTGGACAGCTGTCAGCTGATTGTGATCAGTGTTTTTCCACTGGCCAACATATAACATTAGTTACAGTGCCAAAGAAAATACATTTTGATTTATTTCAACATGTAGAAGAAACCACTCTCCTAATAATGAAGATTTACTTCAGGAATGTGTACATTTGACAGTCCCAGGTTTCACTTTCTAACAAGCTGATAAGACAAAACAATGTAAATCATTTCAACGATGACCGTTTCATATTCTTGAACAAATGTATGAGCTGTCCTATAGTTTAGGGAAGTGTGTTTCTGTCCTTGTATGGTGGTCAGACACATGTGTACACCATACTTAGGAGATGTAGTTCACCTTTGATGATCAGGAGACCAGTTTGTGCCCATTTGTCACGGTCAGAGTTCAGCAAACTTTCACTCTTTGATGTCAGGTCTTACCACACCTAGCCTGGCTTCACCTAATAATTGAAACCACTTGAGCCAGACTAGTGGGTAAAGTCTACTTTATCTACTAGTAGGGGGGTATACTAATGGGACTAATGGTAAGGCTAGGAAGTGGAAGGAAGTTAATAGTTCTCCCTGACAAAATCTATAGATTATAAGTAGAAGAGGGAGTGAGTCATAAATTTGCTCTCTCCAGAAATACATTGTATAGCCAGAGAATCAGAGACAAATCACTTCAGGAAACATTAATTTTATATCAACATAAGACTCAAGTCCTTCCTCATCCATCTTAAAAGTGTGGCATTCTTGGTAAGACATTGCTTTGACAGCTGCAATTTCATGTACACATAATGACATATCATTATTAATTACATTATATGGCCTGTGTTAAAGAAAGAACCAAGTAAACTTACCATTGGCGAAGTTGACTGCTACTTTTCTTCTAAGAGTTGATATGCAAACTGAGAAGTCTCTCAGGTAGACGTTCTTGGCAAGGAGACCTCAGATGTCTTCGGGCTTTTGGAACTTTGCACCTTCAAGCTCCTGACATACTTTCAAAATCCACCTACCTTACTATCAAGTCTACAGCCATGTTTGCTTCAACCTTGAAGCCTGTCATTGTTGATAAGACTTCAGGCCCACCTCCAAAAGTCATAACTATTCCTTCATGTGGACAGTTTAATGATGTTAACTTGAAGGAAACTGACAAGTCTGTAATCATCTGAAGCTACAATGTGATCATGAGATTTTGTATTCTTGGTCTGAACAAAATCTACTACAGCATGAGAACTAGGTCAACAACTTCTAAACCAACATTTTGAAGCTGTTAAATGCTTCACTTTTTGCATTACCAGACAGAAATGCCTGATATTTGTGGGAAACAAGATAAGGTCACATACTGCAGTGGGGGTTTTGCCCCAGCCAAACAACTATGCTGATTTTGATTTACACTCTAAACAACATCCCCAAGGCCAAAACTTGAACTAACAAAGGTCAGATGTTACAGAGTGTAAGTGATCATAATTCCAGTTTTCTCTGATGGGGGATGGTGTTACGTTAAGATCCCAACAAAGCTCATCACAAGGTATATGGCTTAAAAAGCTCCGATTATCCCTTTGGAGGGTCTAGCAGAGCAGGTCTCAGCATCTGCTGTTCAGAAAACAGTCATGAGACTTTGAAATGGGATAGTGCAAGCTGAGGTTTCTACAAACACTCTTATATAAGCTATGATAACAAAACAGGTAACCTCAACAGGTGGTGTTAGCTAAAGCAGAGAAACTGGGGACATATGAAAACATACTGTGATGACTGATTTGTTGAAAAGTCTATGATGTGAGTCTGTCTGACTAATAAGCACTCCTATGTCTGTCATCTATGTTGGAAATTTATACCTCACTAAACAGGGACACCTGTTGCTTTTCAAGCTGAACTAAACTCCTTGACCTCATAAAATGATGAATAATGGACTCCATACATGGACAGGCTTACTGACTTGTATCCATGTAGGATTCTATCAAAACAGCTCACTGTGCAAATGTACACACATAGAAGTTCAGTCCATTGCTATAGCAGTCTCCATACAAAGTTGATATCAAATGACAATAGAGTTGACTTGAGTAATGTTATTCTATCAGAGTGAATGTTGGTACAACTAGATGTACATCATGTTGTCTTTTGTCATTAGCATGACCTACAAAGTTCACTGTGGAATGCATAAGATATCCAAAAGGAGGGCACTTGTTCTGTGCAACCTTTCAGATGTAATTACCCTTATCTGTAAACTGTCTGCACCTCCTAAAAGTACCCATGTTTACTGCTGCCACTTCTAACTGGGTCATTACTTTGTCCAAGCCACCTCTGACCACACAGATCGAACAAAAAGAAATGGTCAGGGTAATGGCGTTTTTTATAAGCTGTAGGAAGAACATAAACAGCGAGCCTTGGTGCCCTGATGTACACCAAGTCTTCACTTTCAGCCTGAGTATGTTAGCAAGATTACTGCGCTAATGAGTGAGACTGCTTTGTTTTTCACACAGAATACTGATGCTGAAATCTGTACCTATATGTATAACTAACTGCATTGAGCATAATTTATACAAAGCTGCTTTAAAACCTTCCTGTTACAACTTGAATCTTGTTTCTTTCTGGAGGTAATTCTTAAAGCTTTTTGATATGACTTGAAGTAGAAGAGTGTAGAAATTCTATATTCTAATGATTTGGCTACATCTCTCTATTCCAGTGGTAATGGTGAGTTCCCATCAACTCATTAATACAAGACAGCTGACATGATACACCTGGTCATAAAGGAAAAGCAACTTTAATAAAAGGACATCTGTTTCCTTAAATGTTTATAACTTTGATGTTTATAAGAATAGGACTGACCACCAACCTTGCTGTGTTTCCTATATACATGTACATGTATTACTAAGCTCTGTAAATATTTACTTTCCATTATGACATCTAATTACATAAAGCTTGCTGGCCACAAAGGTTTATGCCGAGTTTATGAAAAATATATTAGTCACTGTTAGTGATACACGACTCAGTTTGAACAACATTCAGCCTGTGTGGTCTGGACGCTGTCTGACGCCGTCTTACTGTCACATAGTGAGACAAGGCAGCAATCACTACTGCTGGGATGGAGAACAAAAATCATGCAGGTAATACTTTTTTGTTCACACAGTTGTTTGAGGAGATTTTCAGCCATGGGATGGTATGGAACCACGTATGGTACTCATAGATGTTAACAAAATCGAGAGATTTTTTTCATCTGTGAAAAAATTATTTAACCTGCCAAAAGATCTTTTATACGAATTTGGTGTTGATGCTATAGAAAACGATAATCACAATAAATGATGTGCATTGAATAAAAGTAAACTTTTTTATAATTTTGACATACTAGTTTCAAATAAAACAATATTTCTTGTTGTACAACAACAATAGTTCTACAGATGTTAACTTCTCCCTATTCTCCACACAATCCTGAAAGCCCCAAGTGAGGACCCGACAAAGTCAGAATGACACATGGAATTTTTCTCACACCTAGTGGCCAGTTCCTAACGCTAGTAATCTGGAAACTATTGACTGATGCATTCACCCTGTTCTTTGTTATTGTACGCTTTACTTGGCCCATCTTTTACAGGGGGTGCTGTTGTATCTCAGCCAAACTGGGCCAGACATAAACGGCTTCAAAGGGCACAGAACTTTCATTCCTGAGCAATGACTTTGACATTGACAGGGACCAACTGGACCCTATTGACACTGATCTTGTCAGTTTTGGTAGGTTCCTCTGTTTATATCCACACCTCAGTGTCTTTCTAATTGCCTGCAGGCGTTGCGAGGGAGGTTACATTGTCATTGAGAAATGTCCACATTCACAAAGTTCAGCCATAAATTTGACAAGCCACGTTCTGCGCCTCCTGACTGGGTGACAGTCCTCTCTACATGTTGCTAACAAAACATTGTAAATGACAAGTCCAAAGTTTTGACACCAAACTTTTCAGCAAGGTTCTCACTTGGTCAAAATGCCTGAACTGTTGAAGCAACATCTCAGGCATCTGAGGTCCCTACCGAGAAGATAGGACAAGGATGTGCAAATCATCCAAGCACTTGAAAACTCATTTTTTTATCAATCAAAAGACAGGTTCTCAAAATGTACAGGTGAGGGGCATAAAAAGGTGTGGAATGCTTGGCATGAAAGCTAACAGCTTATGAAATTCTACCAAAGCAGTGTTTGCATTCTGGGGAATCATGCTTCCCAATAAATTTAGTGTACATTCTTCTGTTGACATGGTCAAGTCAGTGATATGACTGACATCCATCATGTAACATAAACAAAATTTAGGCTGTCAGTTTCAACCATTCCACTTGATGTGATGGGCTGGCAAGCACAACCCTCAGTCACGAGCGCTGAAGCAGAGGCCATCTAATCCTGCCCTGTTTTCTGTACCATACCAAGTTGTACTCAGATGTCAGCCCACTGCTTCCCTGGAATGTGTGGTCAGGAGAAGCCTTACAAGTGTCCAGCCAACAAGATGCTATTACAAACTGTTATCCAATGAGCAGCCAGGGGCAGTTCTGCCTAACTCTACTCTTCCTGTCTCTTCAGTACAAGTGACACATGATACCTAGAGCTTGACATTCCAAGCTGTCATGATGTCCTCCTTCTACAATAACATTGGAACAGTGGGTTTAATCCAAGCTCTTCTAGGATTCACAGTACCTCTTACTTTCCCCTTCAAGAAAATGTACATCATGGCTAGTTTGAAGTCATCTTAACCAACAATCTTGTAGCTGTTTGACTTTGAGTCTATAGGAATTTATTCAACTTCAACTGTGTAATAATATCTGTAACTTTACCTATTTCTGCTGTTGCCACCCCCACAGAAGCTAGCCTGGATACTAGATCCCAGCCCGACCTCAAAAATATCTATCACAAGATATTTTTGAGATCGGGCTGGGGTCTGGTATCCAGGCTACACAGAAGCTGACCTTTACTCTATATGGCAATGATAAATCCTTACCTTCTCCTCATGTGCAGAAGTGCTCAATCACCCATTAGTAGCTACCAATTTAATACTTTGATGACATTTGATAGGACTAGATAGATAAAGGTTGTCAAAAGACATAAGATAAATGTTACTAAATCTATATGAGGCAAACCATTCAACAGGTTAAAACATTATAACATATCAGAGTGATGGTCTTCAGAATATAATTTGATACAGGCTCAGTACAGGCAGGTGTCAACATACAGTACTATTATAGAATGACAGACACCGCCATGCATACATTGGTATTACTATTATATTATTCGCTCTACCCTTAAATTTTCGGGGTTGATTAAATCAGCCTTACCAATGAAAGTCTTCCTAGTATGCAAATTTACCTGTCATTTCAAGGGCCTTAAACCATCAGGTAAGGTTTCATATGTACTGGAAGCTAGGCAAGGTTCAGCATTAGTTGGATCATTCTTTGGAGTAGCAATCAAGGGGTTAAACTTCTTTCAAAAAGAACTATGACAGGAATTCATAAAGTACATTTTCTGGAATGCTCTGGTACTACACAATGAAAATGTTTTTTTTTTGTAATTTGACACTGTCATTGCTATGAGTTCATCCAAGCTCCCAGAATTATACTGGAGTTAAGAGGTCAGTATGAAGGGGTACACTGATTGGTACAGTTACATCATCACTTCCTGTGCACACCTACTCACCTGTAAGAGACCCACCTGTTCACATAATGGGAGACTATCCATTTAAGCACTAATTTATTACCTGAACAGGTGTGCACAGGAATCAATGATGTAAGTTGATGTAAAAAATCAGATGTCTATTGACATTTCAAGCTACATGTCAATATTGGTGGACACGGTCTTCTGAGAGGCATTCAAACACTTACATGTTGAAATGCAGAAACTGGGAACTGTTGAAGCTAGGGCTGGGTATCGGTACAGCGTACCGGTACAAAACCGTTTTTTCTTATTGGACCGGTCCAGAAAAACCGGACCTGAAAAAATTAGGTGGACCGGATGTTGGACCGATTAGAAAATTAACATATCATTTTATCAGGCATTCACACGTTTTGGCGCTTGCAGTTGGAAGAAAATGACAAGAGTGAAGTAGAGTAGAGTTTATAGTAATTTCTACCAAGGTTTACAGTCAATCGCACAGGTGCAGTTAGCGTTGTAGTGTTTTAAAACGCCAGTGTAAGTCTAATACTCCACCAAATAGATTTCTTGGTAGTGAAATGGACCATTGGTATGAGTCATACTGAATCAGGTCCAGGTTCAGGTCCGGACCTGGACCTGATCCTTTGGACCTGAACCGGACCTGGACCTGAATTTTCTGTACCGGTACCCAGCCCTAGTTGAAGCTGCTCTATACATGTAATATAGTGATGAATATTGTGATGAAAATGACCGATGAAAATATGAAAGCCGGCTCAGACTCTACTACTTACTGCCTGTAACTGCAGAACAAGATCGTTCTTGTCCTGAGAAAGGGTGGCATTCTGCTGCTCCGTTTCCTTGCGAATGGCTTCCTCCTTGGCTAGTTTCTCCTTCAATTGTTGGATCTCCAGCTCTTTTGCTCTCATTTCATCCTCCTATACGGTTGAACAAACTTGGCAGTTATTCACAGTGTCGTGGTTATTAAGTCTCACATTAAGGAAGTATACACAAATGCTTAATTATCAAATGTTGAAAGTCACTAGCATGGTGCAGACTTGTGGTGTGGTGTACATGTACAACAACACTTAGCAACATCAAACATAAAGACAAAATTGGGTAAAGGGGAGGGGCTGAGTACCATTGTCTTTGTGTATGCCTCTTGCAAGAAATCCCAATTAACATACCATAATACTTTAGTACTACAGCAGTCAACACTTAAGGCCGAGGGTATAGGTCATACCATTGAGGTCAAGTGATGTCCTACTCGCTAACCAACTGGTATAGAAGGTGTACTTCTAACATCAAACAGAAGAGACACAACCTTCCCCATTTCAAAAGGTAGGATGTCTCTTGACCCCTTCGGTAACCAAACCTTGACCTGACCTGATCACGTAACATGTATTTACAAAATGTTATTAAGATCATTACACACACAGAGTGTGGACATCTTACTTACTTCCATGCTGTGTTTGTTTGTCGTGCGCTCAAGTGAGGCAAGACATTTGTTGGCAAATAGACGGACTGTTTGTAATGCACCTTCATTGGGTGCAGTGCAATGGGACAGATTCAGTTGAGGGAAGACAGATTTATATAGCCGTTAACTACAACAGATAAAAAAGTACAACATACCTGCTTGACGACCTTCAGGAGGGGCTTGACCTTGGTAAAGAGTCTCCACCATGCCCAGTTCCTCAGGACTAGATATCGCCTGATGTTCCTCTGGATGATGGACAGACCAATTCTGCAGAGGGCGAGGGGGATTTTGTCATTGGACAAAGTAAAGGAAGGGCAATAAAGACTTAAATCCGTTCCCCAGGTCCTGTCTCATATGTTGATTGTCCACAATTTATTACAAAATAACTGATATGGTAAGTGCATGTAAAATAAACGGTTTTCTACAGACAATTTTCCTATCAACACCAGTGATTTACGAATGTCAGAAATTATGCAACAACTTGTTTCCATTCTTTGTAACAAAAAGTCAACATTTTAAATCCAAATAGAATAGCACACTGACCTTTGCTCCATCATTTTCTTGAAGATCTTCCTCTGGAGCAGCCCCCGTGCTCTGGCCTGGATCATGGTCATGATGATGGCCAGTCGCTCGTCTCGCAGGTCCTCCAGGTGCCCCAGCACACCTGCCTTGAAAAACACCTGCAGCAACAAGAAAATGGGAGGACAGGTGTCAGAAAGTGAACTGTTTAACAGAGATCATGTTGGATCTCCTGGTCACCATCTGTCAATGCACTTGAAATACTTCACTTCTCTTTTCTTCCTCTTTCCCTTCACAGATGGATTACACTACTCACTATTCCTTTGCTGATTTAGTTTCAATACTTTCAGTACATGTTGTTCTTACATATTGATGGAATAGTCACCTTGGTTTTACCGATACGATATTCACAAGGGTCCAGGTCGATGCCCTCAATGAGAAGTGTGGATGCCTCCCTACCCTCAATGTAGCCTTCTGGGATAGAGGTGGGTGCCAGGATCTGGTACCTGTACACCAGGGAACAGTTGAAGATAAGAATGGTTCTGGAAGGGTCAGTTGGAATACAAAACAATGATAAAAACATCTCAGTCATACATGTAGTTGTCTTGTTTCAAATTTTGACTTCTACCATTATTTCCATTCTGTGCTTAGGCCACACCAATCTTATATGTTGTTTCTCGGATTTTTTCAGAAAAAAATTGGGTTGGTCGGTCGAAGAAAAAAAACTTTTACAAAAAGTCGGGGGTAGGAGAGATCAAGGGGCTTACTTAAGTTACACAACAGAAATAACAACAGGTTTAACAAGTAATAGTTTTTAGATTTTCTACATGTGCTTGAATTGAAATGCTTCCCAAATTCAAAAATTTTCTGGATTATTTACCAAAAATTCGTAGCTTCATATTTTCCCGTTGTCGAGGTGTGGCCATTAATTATTTTTTTTTCAAACCGGAAAAAATATGGTCGGGAAATCCGAGAAACAACAAATAAAATTGGTGTGGCCTTAAGTTTGGGACCTGGAAATTTACCACTGCATGATCAATACCAAAAGTTTAAACACATGTTGCCCCTGTCAAATCCACTGCCATCTACATGCAGAATCTGTCTGACCTTTGCCTGAACTCCGCAAAGATCATCCTGTTGGGGAAGCCCTTGCGGCAGATGCGGATGCCCTCCAGCACACCGTTACACCTGAGCTGGTGCAGAACCAGGAAGGAGTCGATCTCTCCCGCGGCCTTGGCCTCGTTGGGGATGATACAGCGCACAAAGTGGGGGGAAGTGTTCCGCAGGTTGGTCATCAGCTTGTTCAGTTGTTCCTACAGAAATCATGTCCACATCTTGAGTTTGTTCTGCTGTGCTTCATACTGTTGTGTCAGCAGTTCACATTGACAGAGTATTTTCCGTTAGAAATGGACCAGTGTTTGTACAAATCATTCACACAAACTTGGCATAAAAAAAAACTTGAATGGAACTATGAAACAAGTATCTCAGAAGGCACTGCACAACTTGTCAAACCAAGGCAAAGGCATGAACATGCAATATATATCCCCCAACTTTGAAGCAAACCAGCACTGAACATCAATTTGATCCTGCAATATAAGCAAACTTCATACACCTGGAAACATGCATATTGCACAAAATCTCATGACAAACAGATCAAATGATATGGCCAAACTTATCATATTATATGGATGACATCCTCTAGGTATCCTAAAAATGATATGTGCAAAATATATAACCGTAATTAACGTAAGAACCAAAAAAGTTAACCTCAATATCAAATCTATGTGGTCAGAAAGTTTGAACAAATGAAAGAAAGCACAGAACATAATGTGCTAAACAATAGATTCTTCTTTTATTGTTCTTTCAGACTCAGCTAGGGCTCCATATCAAGTAAAATTTTCAGTTTGGTTGAAACCTTTTCTGCAGCACGCTAAGATGTCATCCACATAATCAAGTCCTGAGTCAAGCATGACCTAACCTGTAAAAAAAGCCAATTGCTGTATCTATCAGAATTACTTATAAGCCAGTATCACCTTTCATGCTGTTCACACACACACATAACAAAACTGCAAAAACAAAAGGATTATTATAGAACAACTGAAAATGTTAGTTAAAACCATGCTCTCTGGAGAGGTCAGTTGTCATCCTGCATTCCTGTAATCAAAGCACCTGTCCTTGTCTTCTGACATAGGTTCTACTTTCATGTGCATACTAACAATTGTACTCTAAACTTTCTTCAGGTTATGAACCTTTTCAATGGATGCAGAAAGAATGCAGAAAATAGTACGCAAAGTTTCTAAAACTATCCTTTACCCAGAAAACTCAATGGAAGACAAGATCAGGAGCAATTTCAACTGCAAGATCAGTATGATGTATACATTTTGGTAAGTATGTTAAGTAAGGTGTGTTAAGTATGAACTTGGGTTGTTGTGTTCATCACCTGCCCTTTGTCTGTCTCTCATCTTTCAGTAGCTGGCACTGGCCCTAAAAAAGATATTTGATTCACATTGCTTAATGCATAAATCCTTACA
This sequence comes from Branchiostoma floridae, assembly GCF_000003815.2. Classification (NCBI taxonomy): domain Eukaryota; kingdom Metazoa; phylum Chordata; class Leptocardii; order Amphioxiformes; family Branchiostomatidae; genus Branchiostoma; species Branchiostoma floridae. The sequence continues at coordinate 11,077,962 of NC_049991.1, read as the reverse complement.
TTTTTATATTGTGGACACCTGTTTTTCTGTCCCTCTCATTTTATTCATATCAAAATCCTTAGCATTGATGTAAATGTAGCATCATCATCAGTGACAACTTGAAAGATTCATGTAATGCTAGATGGTCATGTGAGTGTTTTGCAAGAGTTTTGTAACACTGTAAAGAGACCTCCTCTCTAAGTTGATCCCACCATTGATTTTAATGTCTATTACTATTGAAGTTTTACCCCTTGTTCTGCCACTGTATATCAGCATTCATTGTACAATGTACATTTTGTAGCAACATATAATGTACAAGTAACTCTTTCTCTTCTCTGCTTGATCACTGACTATGTAATCACACTATATATGTACATAAGGTAAGGTACAATACGCTGCCATACTAGTTATAATGACATTATTATCATATCACCAGGTTATCTAAATGTGTGTCTACTGTAGCATTATTCCTCCAAGTCTAAGTCAATATCACTTGGTTTAACGATAACACTAATGTCATCTATTGTACAATGTAAATGTACACCATCAGTGTCTTCCATCTTGTTGAATAGACAATGCAGCAGCACTCACCCTGTGTTTTGCTGAGACAGTCTGGAAGGCACCAGACTTCTTGTGCTTCCTGCCAGCGGCTGTAAGGAAACCAAAATCACGTATTACAACATATCGAAAATCTACAACATTTAAACATGTTCCTTTTGTTTCCTGACAACCGTCTTTTTGAAATTGTTATTGAAAGAGGAAACTTGAATTTAGCTGTTTGACGAATTAGAAAGTTAAAGAAAAGTCCACACATCTTTCTACTGAAAATGGCAGCGGGATACTAGTATTATGCAGGTTTACTGTATTGGGATAAGACTTAAATAACTATAATATTTTCTATACTGGTTAGTTACAGGAGAAAGAAGAAGAGTTAGTTACAAACACTTTCCTAAGCATAATACCAGAACATAGCATATGACAATCCTACGAAACGGCAACAAATACCTAGTACATTATACACATATATGGTGCATACATGTATGCCTCTACATCTATCTTAGAAGACTATATTGTGCTGATATATCATAGTACACAGTCATGTTATGTACAGATGTATGACATGCATATTGTTTGGGTTGTCTACACTACGGACAAACAGACACAGAGTCAAGTAGACAGACAGGTTGACAGACATTACAGACACTAAGATATGAGAAACGGTACCTGAACTTCTGTCAGCTACATCGATGTACCCATACTTGGGCAGGGATCGTGCTAGAGTGGTGGCAAGAGAGTGGCATGCAAAGTGCACATTATAAAAAAAAACTTATGTACAGTACACTATCTCCAGTGTCAGGTGTTTGCACACTTGTAATTTGGACATTTCAGTTCAGGTTAAAAGTCTGGAGGTCGTAGCCTGGGTACCATCCTATTTCTACCGGGTATCTTTGCACTCGCTGCCCTAAAAAAAAATTTTTTTAGGGCAGCGAGTGCAAGAAGCCTGGTACAAGTTAGATCATGGTACCTAGCCTATGAACAATCATCCTTTTATAGAAAAGAATAATGACTTTTAGCTTAGATGCCCAGACAGACCCTGTTCATTCCAGGTTTTGTGAGTCAGGATTCACTGAGGCACAGGAATGATCCTAATTTGATCTGCCAAATCCACTTTCTGAGGTAGATTTGGCAGATCAGGATCAACCCCTTGAAGTCTGGATTTAGACCAGTATTCACAATTTCAGATCAATCCTGTGCTTGGATGAACTTCAATTTGAGAACCAAATGGTGTTCCTACCCCCTGTTCTGGAAATTCTCCCTGCATGGCAAGTAATTGAAGTTTTGTATTATTGCTGAATAATGGGGAATGTACAACAGACAAGTTGGCATAGGGACCCAAGACTGAGACAATGTAGTGTACATGTACATGGTGGCAAGTGTCCAGACTGTGATCTGTATCCAGCATCCCTTCACCTAGCAAAAAAGCATTGTGAACCTTAATGTGCATATTATCTTCACTTATCATCAGTCTCAAAAACATGTGGCATGCATTTTAATAGAAAACTCAGGCTTGTCGAATGTGTTTAATGGATGACAAAATCTAAAATCCTTCTTAAGAAAACTACAGTGCTTCTGAATAAGTCAAAGTCATGTTGTTAATACTATGGGTTGGATTACAAAGTGTATTGATAGCAAGGTGGTTTCAACTCATGGGTCCAGTATGTAAGTACATGCTTCACTCATGCATCATGCACAGAACATGCACCAAGGATGAATATAGTATCTACAGTATATAAGAATAGGAATTTAAGATAAAGTTTGGAGCTGTCATTCTTCCTTCAGAGATCAGGATGGTTGGCATTGAAACATATGTCTATGAAACATTTGTCATGCTTGCCATTGTTATAGTGGTACATGTACCTAATTGTATGAGTTTTTTTACTGCCAACCACCAGTAATTAGTGATGCATTATTTTCTGGTAATCCCGTTGAAGAACGTACCAGGGTTACGGCCTCCACTCTCCTGTGTGGCATCTTCAGCAAACAGTGCAGCCAATAGATCCAGGTGGGACTTGGCAAAGCAGCTGACACAAGACTCATTCAGGGGGTCTTTGTTCTTATACAGCCAACCATACAGGTTGTAGCCAACCTATGGGACCAGACAAGGACTTACATGACAATGGTATAATTTGACGGAAAACAAATTTCATTTCTAATCTAGCTTCAATATGCAATAATTTATCAATTTATTATCAACTTCATTAATAAGTGAATCCAGTTTTTTTAGTCCAACACTTTTTCTTTAGAAAGTCAGGGCTACCTACAAGAGAAGACAAAATCAATTCATACCTCCTGTTGTCATGTTCCAAAACCAGTCAACATTGCAATGCTGATAACTAAAGTTAACTTTTAGTTTAGCAATGGTAAGCATGCAGTCCATCAGCAGTAGGGGAGACATCCTTACCACTCCAGCATAGTGGATAACTTCAAAGTGGACTTCATGGGGTCCTTCCTTCTGCACCCTTGGCTTGAGGAAGTTGGGAGACTTGCCGTTATGGTTCTCGTACAGCTTTGCCTTGAAGGTATCATCAGAAGCCTTAGGGAACATGCACTCCTCCTCCAGGATGGACATGATACCCATAGGCTGCAGCAAAAACAAGACATTGAAGATCTGATGAAGTTCTGTGAAACTTTTAGGGTCTTTTAGATTTCTTAACAAAATTCAACACAAATAGGACTGTCCATTTCCTGACTTTTGGTCATGTGCCAATTTTACTTCTTGCCAGCCTGTCCAAGCAATTTAGATGCAGTCCAGCTCAGCCTTTGAATCCTGCCAGTCTACAGTTACTCAGCTAGGAACAAACTTGAACTCAGGCAACTGAGAACAAACTTGAACACACATCAAGACAAACAAACAAACAAACAGTCTGTTTTCAACAACAGACTAAAGCAGTGCTTTTAGGTATTGACATGGGTTCTTTCAAATGTATGTTAATGGTACACCAACAGTGCTGCACGTGCATGGCTTAGAAGAGTTCTATGGACAAGGTTGCAGACCCAAACCTACAAAACATCAGACCCTTACTGACCTTTTCAATGAGAGCAATACATGCTTCCAGGTCCAGGCCAAAGTCAATGAACTCCCACTCGATGCCTTCCCTCTTGTACTCCTCCTGCTCCAGTACGAACATGTGGTGGTTGAAGAACTGCTGCAGCTTCTCATTGGTGAAGTTAATGCACAGCTGCTCAAAACTGTTAAACTGGAATCAAAATGCAACGATATAATAGTTAATACATAATCACCACTAAACATAGCAGATCAATGTAAATCAAAGCAAATGTTATATTCTGACAAAGATGTATCCACAAAATTGAATACACCTTTGTCCTATAAAAAATAGTGGATAAATCATGGATGTGAAATACAGTGAAAGAAAAAATTCCAACCTCAAAAATCTCAAATCCTGCTATGTCTAGAACCCCTATGAAGTAACTTCTCTGCATTCTGGTATCTAGAGTCTTGTTGAGTCGCGCCACCAGCCAGCTGAACATCCTGTTGTAGATGGCCTTTGCTAGGGCACCTGGGCAGGTAATACAATTAAGAATCGTAAATACAATCAAATCAATACGATGACCTTACTGAAATTAATCTAGTAGGCAGATATATTTAGAGACGGCCATTACCAAACCCAAACAAAAACCATATAGAATTGTTTGAAAATCCCTGTTCTACCTCGATATTCCAATGTCACACAATACTTTGGATGGTAACACTGCTCATGATGGTCCTTTCAGTTTCCCAGTAGAATTGATGGGAAGAATAGGGTACTAATAACATTACACTAGCTTCAATCCCAGCTACCAAGACTCATGTCCATGCTGCAAATGATGAAAGAAGTGCAGGTACTTACGTATAGCTTCGTTGCACTGCTGCATGTTCTGTCCCTTTGTGACAAAGTCATTCCCGACCTTGACCCTCGGCTTCAGGATAGATTTGACCAATTCTGGCTCTGGCACACCGAGGAGATGGGAGATCTTCTCTGCCTCTGTTTACAGAAAATAGTTTCAGAAAAAATCACATCGCCCTCCACCTTATCAGTAGAAAAGGTGTAATAGTCCTTTCAATCACCAATTACAGGAAGATACAATAGAACCAGAGAGAACTTTTAAGAGGTTTTTTCTTGTTGAACCCAATACTAAAAAAAACAGCAAACCTTGTGTGCCATCTATATCTGCTTGGTCTTCCCTTGGTCTCTGCTTGAACCTCATATTTCCAAAGTACATGACCCCAGCGACCAGTTTGTAGATGGACAGCTTCTCCTCGGGAGCAAAGCCAAGGATGTCGAACCCTTCATCGGTGAACTTCATCTCCATGGAGTCATCCACTCCCTCTATTCTGGTGTCCCCTTGGGAAATGAACTTGTAGAACTTGGGATCTGAAGTCAAAAGAAGCTTTTCTACAAGGAAAAGAAAGATAAACAGTGCATTAGGCTGGAGTGTGTTCATCAAAACGAGGTACATGTCGTATGGTAGCATGTTAATGAATGGCATTAGACATTATACTATGATAATTCTAAAATGTGTGCTAGCTGATACATGTCTCGGTATATGTAAGAAACTTATAAGTAAGAAACTTATAAACAAAATAGCCAATATTTCAGAAATGCAGAATATTTCCTCTCCACCTGGATTTAAGTTTCAAGCAGAACAAGATGCTGTAAGACAGACAAAATCTATTTTCTTACAGGGGGAAAAGTTATTACTTTTCGTTCTCTTCTGCTTCCAAAAAAAAAGAACTTCAAGTCAAACCCAACCAGCTTAGAAGTTAACGCTACAGTATGATTTGAATAGCCTCTTTTTTACGACAATATTTATCACCATTTATTGTTACATGTTTGTCTCCTATGTTTCCACCATGTACTTGCAATTAGCCTTTTCCACCATGTACTTGCAATTAGCCTCCATGCAAGAATTTGAAAAAAAAGTTTCATTGATGTCATATTACCTTGTAGTTCTGGAAACCTCCCTGACAACAGGTAGTAAAATATGTGGTAGCAGCGCTCCCCAGGTTGTTGGGATGTCACCCTGGACTTCTCCAATAGGTCTGAAATTGACAGAAGAATTCTATGAAGCTTAACAATTTTCTTAGCAATTTTTAGCAATCTTGGAAATATGTCCAAACAGTCACACACGATAATATTGGACATGTTTTAACTTACATGTCTCAATGTCAGCCCCTGCAAGTTTGCCATTTGCTTGAAAATGAACTCTGATGAACTTTCCCTGAAATAAAGAAGTTTGAAATGATGAAATTTTCACTCAGCAAGTGGATTAATACATCAATTCAAATTACTACCTATGACCAATTCTGATTTAGAATCAACAAAAGATTAAAGTGCAGTTTTCCCAGCTGGGATATGGAGACACACGTCAAGTATATACATATTGTGTAACACAATGTAAAAGACTTTTTGACTTATCAGAGCAAGGAATTATGACCATCTGCCAAGACTTCCTGATGTTTCCTCTTACACTTTGTATCACAGCCGGTTGTTCTTTAGGCCACTCCAACTATCAGTAGAACAGGACTTTACTGATAAGTTTAAATGTGTTGCTAATTTACAGACGTCTGGAGCCAGGGTGAATGTTGGATACAAATGGAGATTGTGGAAAACTAGTAGGGAGACTGGAGAGGATAATATAGTGCAGGCTCACAAATCTGGAGGAGTTGTTGTTCCGGACTGTCTTGGCATTTCCGAATGCCTCCAGCACAGGGTTGGTCTGAATGACTTGATCTTCCAAAGTGCCAACCTAAGGAAGAAATAAGACATGATTTACCTCTGTGGGACCAAATTGATCATGAGTCACAGAGCTAATAGGAAACATGTCTTCTGTTGACAAAATTCTAACTATAGTATAAAGCCATGTCACAAAATAGCTTTCAGGAAATTGATCAGCACAAAAAAATCATTATCATGTGTGTGTGTGTGTGTGTGTGCGCGTGTGTTTACGTGATTGTGTTAGTTCGAATGAGTAAGTCATTAAATTAGATATGATGAATCAATTTTTTTCCACTTATACTATAGTTTTACTGTATAAACATGGACAAAATGACATTGCAATTGGGTATTCAATTTCAAGCTACTTACTAAAAACAGATGATTATATAAAATTATTAGATTACTGTGGGGCTCTTTTTCTTCTTCTAAAAACTGGCTGTACATGGCACAGCTTTATAATAAAAGTAGACATAACATGATTACAGCATATTGTTGCAAACTGACCTTTGTGTCTGCCTTTGTGTTCTTATCCTCGACATGATCCTTTCTCAAGGCTGCAACATTCGCAAAGTAGGCAATGACTTTTTTTGTACTCTCTGTTTTTCCTGCACCACTCTCACCTCTGTGAAGAAAAAAGAAAATATCCTTTAGGGCGCTATGAAGATATAGATTAAAATTCAATGTTCAAAATTCAATTATATACAAGTATATGAAAAACAACTACCTCCTGCCATACAAATTAAAGGACACACAGGAAGACAGCCATTTTTATGGATCTAAAAGCAAACATGAGGATCATGCCAGGAAGAAACATCAAGGCATCAAGGCATTCCAGTATATGGTATACAGCCATGTTTATCATCCATTATCCTTCGGGTTTGTTCAGCTCAAGTATGAATAGAAACAATACCACACGGACCACACAGGTCTTCCTCACTTAAGCCTTTGGGCTTGGACATGAGCTACATTTTGTATACATGATAACCTCTAAACCTCTATAGAAGAAGAGATGCTGGGATAATGCTGTAGAAAATTACTTCAATGAATATGTTATTCCTCTATTCATATTTCTACACAATATCATTGCAAGAAAAGATGAGGTATACATACGTGATCAACATGGACTGATTGTCTCGATCTGGATCATCAAGGAAACAAATAAAAATGTCAGTATATAATAATGACAACTCGAGTATAATCATAAACCTTTCACTTATCAAGAAATGAAATGCTTCCGCCCAGTGGACCAAAGGTAACACATAGTTGTGTCCAGGCTGGCCCTGGGCCAAAGTTTACATAATTGTGACAGAGTTGTATGTTCAAGTGCAATTTATGACCCAACTGGAATAGTGTAATACATTTAAGTAGGTGGTTCTTCTAAGTTCAGCATAAAAGCATTGTTGGGACCCCCATTCTAATCCCGATTAAGTAGTAGTCATACCACAATATATCTTTTGTAACAATCTCTCTCTTTCTTTCTCTCTCTCTCTTTTTCTCTCTTTCTATATATATACAAATACGTATATACAAACTTGATTCTAAGTACCTTCGAAATATGCCATTGTCTTGCACATTGTACATGTGTCATTTTATCATATAATTTCCTTGATTGTATGGAGAATTCTTTAATTTACTTTAACAACATTGAAGTCAACAAAAAGTTTCTGGCTAATACAGTTATTGTTTAACATTGATTTTTTGGCATGCACGTATTCCAAGGTATTACAAATTCCACAGTAAGGCACTGATGGATTCAGTTCTTATCCACTGTTGACCATTGAAATCCTCAAGGATGACAAAACTAGACATAACAAAGGAAAGTAAACTCTCCCACTAAACCCACACAACAAATTCCGGAAATATCAGCCATTGATGTGCAGTTAACCATGTAACATGCTTTTGTGCAACATGAAACCTCAAAAGGCAGTTTACATTCTCAAGTGTAAGGCACTGAACCAAACAGGTGTAAACTTGACATTTATACTTCAAGTCCAGTCAAATAGTTAGCAAATGTTATTTTTAGTCTTGAGAAATTGGAAAGGTGGTACAAAAGGGACAGCAAATCATTAGCCCAGTCTGTAATGTAGCTAAAAATAGGAAACTTGGAAGATTTTAATAAACTAAGGTTTTCAAACTACAGTTACAAGTGCACTGCTCATGGATTATCTTATCATCATCATCATCATCTTGTACATGTAGGCTAACAAGTATTTCATGCATGTTATCTGTCACTTTGATAGCACAGATCCAGCTCCAGCCCTGATTAATGTCTCTCCCACCAGCTGACAAGTGTAAATTGTACTTTCTTTACCAGAGATGCAGTAGAGAAACCCCTACTATGGCTTCTGCAGTAGCCCTGCACAGACTCAAGTCAAGCTACTTTAATTCCTTTCAAAACAAAATATCATCAAGTAAAAGTCTTTACAGTAACATGAAGGAAAAGCGTAAGTACAGAGAATAAAAGTTTTAAGAGCTGATGTCTGTAAAAACCAAGCAAAATCAGAAAAAGTTGGCCAAACTCAAAAAATCGATTTTCCTTAAATTTTGTGTGGTGGTAGGGCCTTGGTCCAAACCTACAAAAATGGCAAAGTTTTAGATCTGCGGTCACCGGTTGCCATGGCAACGGCCATTTTCAAAATGGCGGATTTTCACCAAGGGACGGCCTTGGTCGCGTCCAAAATAGGCCTCCTTTGGACTCCTGTAGCCCCCACAAATTAACAGATATTTTATTGATTCTCGCATATGTTATTACCCCTATTCTAATGAACAAAATGATATATAGTGATGCTCAAAATGTTTTTGTGGTCAGGTGCAGTAGATGTTTAAAAATTATGTGTTTTCGTGAATTTCCAAAATTGGCAAAAATCCATTTTTTGACCATTTTTATTGACCATTAGCTCATTAGCAGGCAAATCAATTTGCTTCATTTTCGGCACAGTTATAGTTTGAACCTTTGTATACATCATATGTAAAAATAAATTTGGGCCTTTTACGTATCGGACCGTGGTGGCCCCCAGAGTAAACCAATATTTCCATTTCAAGAAAATCGTAACCATAGAATTATTCCTGGAAAAACAGTCATAGCTTACCAGAAATGAATCTCATTATCATTGTATGTAACAGAGGAACTTACCTATCACTTATAAAAGCAGGGTTGTTTTAGATTTTTTTATAATTGCCTTTAAAATGATTTTATTGAGTTTTTTTGGTCGTTTTTAGACCAAAAAATGTATCTTTTGGCCCAAGCACCCTGGTATTACAACCAAATGACCTGAAATTTGGTATGGGAATGTCCTGGACACGTACACACATGGGTTGATAACTGGTTTGCCATATGATAGAACAAAATGCTGAATTTTGTGACTTTTATGGGGCATTTTTGGCCCAAAAACTATATTTTTGGCCCCAGTACCCTGGTTTTACAACCAAATGACCTGAAATTTGGTTTAGGAATGCCCTGGACACATACGCACATGGATTCAATAACACTTTGGGCATACTGTTCAATAAAATGCAAAAGTTTGTGATTTTTGGTTTATTTTTTCCCCAAAAAAGTACATTTTTGGCTCCCCTACCCTGGTTTTACAACTGAATGACCCGGAATTCGGTATAGCAATGCCCTGAACATATGCACACATGGATTCAATAACATGTTTTACATACAGTACAACAAAATGCTTAATTTTGAGATTTTTGCCATTTTTTTTACCAAAAAAAAGTCATTTTCTTGCTCCTGTTCCCTGGTAAATAACCAGTAAATAACCATTAAAAAATTGGTATAGGAGCGCATTGGAAATGGCTTTTATAACCCGTTTTTGCATACAGTGCAACAAAACGCTTAATGTTGTAATTTTTGGTCATTGTTTTACCCAAAGTACATTTCTAGCTCCTGTTCCCTATTAGGCATTACAGGCAAATTACCTCCTGGACTCCAAAAACCCCCACAAAGTAAGAGATATTCTATTGATTCCCGTATGTGTTATTACCCATATTCTAATAAGAAAAGTGATATTAAGTTATCCGAAATGCTTTTGGAGTGTGGTGCAGCAGATGATAAAAGATGACGTGTCTTTGTCAATGGAAATTGCCAAAAATGATATTAAAGGGTCCAGGGCACTCCCATACCGAATTCAGATTATGTAATTGGAGAAACAG